>NC_056525.1:225723243-225755853 GCF_019175285.1 Sceloporus undulatus
ATTTAAAACATACCAAAATTGAGATTAAAAGATTATTAAACCAACCACAGAAGTAAAATCATTTAAAATACTATGTTAAAACAAGGTTTAAGGACAGTATAGCACCATAAAAATCTGTTCTCTTGTTAAGACTCACCAGAACAAAAAAGTCTTTACCAGCTGCTGAAAAGACAGCAAAAAAGGAACCATCTTAAACTCCCTACAGAAGGAGTTTCAAAGTCTGGCAGCAGCCATAGAGAAGGTCCTCTCTCATGATCCCATCAAGCATACCTGTGAAGGTGGTGGGCTAGAGAGAAGTTTTCCCCTGAAGATCTTTGAGCTCAGGCAGTCTCATATGGGAAGAATTGTCTCCGTGTTAACTTGCAGACTGATTTCCCCCTCACTGTTTTCAAATCCAAATTGAAATATTTTTTAAAACAATTTTGGATTTCAGATTAATGTTTTATATCTTTAGTATATTTGATTCTCTATACTGCTTATTTTGTTTTATTTCTCTATGTGGGGGTATTGTATTTAAATACTGATTTTGGGATTTTATATTATTGAATAGTTATAAACGTTTTATTCTGCAACTGTTTGTAAGACACCATGTACTTGGATGGCACTATACAAATAAATGATGATGATAAGAACAATCATGCTGATAATGAGGGTGAAGATGATACAGTCCTTCAGATAGCCTGGACCTGAACTGTATAGGGCTTTTTGCCTTTGGGATAGCACCCCTTTCACGCCGAAAAATAATGTATCTCTCTATTTGAACCTGAGTTTCATTTAAAAAGGGATTCCAAAACAAATGTACACGTTCCTGCTTGACAAAAACATCCAAGAAACTACAAGGGAAGCAGAAAGACTGTTCAAAACATTTGTGAACCCTTGGAATCACTCTCATGTACCTTGAGGCAAGAGCAACATAACACAGAGCCATTTCTGGATAAAACTTCACAGAGCCCTGGTCTGACCTTGACACTTGCCAACAAACAATTGGAAGGGTTTCTATTTGAAAATTAATATTTGGCGGAAGGATAGAGGTGACTAGACTGACTATGATTTTATATCAAAAAAATTAACATCCCATTTTATGAAGATTACAGTTTTAAAATGAGCTAGGATTTACAACATTGAGGAATATATTAAAAAGGAGGTTAAGCAATATCAATATGATGAAATGTTTCATGTATCTTTATATATAACAATTGTACCCATAGGCATGTATTTTAATTGCCTAATCATGTATGAAAGATTGAGAATATTTTGAGTTATGAAATAGCAATTTCTCTAAATCCATTTAATACTTCTGTGAGGTGTCATAAGAATTATAGCACCCTAAATGTGCTTGGACTGCAACATTATATGAGGCACATAGTGTATTGTAAGAAAGGAAAAGTGAAACCTAGCATTGGAAAGGTAATTCTGATAAAGAATACGTTGATTCTTCCAAAGAGGAAATCAGGAATACACTAGGATTTTTCTGCCAGAATTTCTCTCAGTGGATCTGGCCTCAGCATTTTCTAAACTGATCAAATTAAATAGAGGTTTTTCCCCCTTTAATGTGAACCTTGTGGTACAACAGTACCAAACAGGTGCCCTTCTGACAGCGGGTGCATCTACACTGTAGAAACAATGCAGTTTGACATCACCTTAACCACCATGGCTCTATTCTACAGAATCCTAGGATATGAAGTTTTGTGAAGCACCAGCACTCTTTGGCAAAAACTAAAGACCTTGTAAAAACTACAGCTCCAAGGATTCCTTATCATGGAGCTACAGCACTTGAAGCGGTATCATACTGCATTATTTCTACAGTGTAAATATACCCATTAAGAATTTCATATCTCTGTCCCTACTGCTCCTGTGATAGTGACACTACCATTTTCTGGTTGATATGTACTGTATTATTAAGCAGGCTGACCCAGTGTTCACATTTCCAGTTCACACTATCCAGAAAAATAGTCCTTCTATCAGAAATGCATTTCAGTTTTGCAAAACAGTTTTTGGTTCAAAACCATGGATAAAAGTATGTGGGGGTGGGTGGGCTAAAAAGGCACATGATGCATATGTGTTTTAAGGAGAAAAGTATGCAAAAATGCTTTTTTTGGGGGGGGTCTGCATTTCTCCTTGTTCCCTATATGAAATAAATGTACCAGAACCTCTGTTTCCTTGCGTTTCAGATGCCTTACATTGATTCATCTAGCTCACTAGGCAACTACCTGAAGTCTAGCTTTGGGGGCATACTGGAAAGTGGTAAAGATAGGCTGAGAGAGCGTGAGGACTTCCTCACTGAGCACTTGGGTCTTACTCTGAAGGAGAAAGAAAACTTCAAGTTTGGAAGACTTTCCTTTTCTTTCATACAAGTATGTAAAAAGGTTCTTGTAGCACCTTTGAGACTAACTGACAGAAAGAAGTTGGCAGCATGAGCATTTGTAGACTTAAACCTACTTCCTCTGAGGAAGTAGACTTAATTCTATGAAAGCTTGTGCTGCCAACTTCCTTCTTTCAGTTAGTCTCAAAGGTGCTACAATAATCTCTCTACATACTGATTCTACAGACTAATATGGCTATATCTTTGAATTTTAATACAAGTGTTATGGACCCCCAAAAGTCTTCTCTTTTGGGGATCCATAACACTGGTGGCGCAGTGGTTAAATGCCTGTACTGCAGCCATTCACTCAAAACCACAAGGTTGCGAGTTCAAGACCAACAAAAGGGCCCAAGCTCAACTCAGGCTTGCATCCTTCCGAGGTCGCTAAAATGAGTACCCAGACTGTTGGGGGCAAATTAGCTTACTTGCTAATTAGCTTACTTGCTGTTCACTGCTATGATCTTTGGAATAGCGGTATATAAATAAAACAAAAATTAATTCTCTAAGCTACATTGAGGAGAATTTGAACATCTTATTTTGAGAGCTACAGGTTCCAAAGGCCACCAAGGTCTGCCTTGCTTCTGTCAGTTTGCTAGAAAGAGGAGGAGAGAAAAGATCAACTCTCATTCCTTTGATTCCCTTTCCTTTCCTGATGTAATGCTGTTTCAGCTCAGTAGGTGTTATCTATTGAAAGAGGAAGTAGAAAGGGGTGGTGAGAGCAAAGGAAAGACTGTGTGGGAGCTGCCTGGGAAAATGGAAATTGTCCTCTAACTCAGATTTTAATTTGAAGTAGATAATGAGCCATCTGCTACTTCATCTTTGAGAACTGCACTATGAGCAACTCGTAAAGTTTGTTACTTCAGCCTGGGTCCAAGCAATCTTCATCAACATCTCTAATCACCAGATCTCGCTATCATAGATTGGAAACCAAGGAAGCATTTTCACAGAAGGCACTTAAATGCATTGGCTCCACTTGAAATGGGAGTTCTAGTGGTCATCCAGTTTTAGCATTAAGAACTAGTATCCTGAAACCATTTATGCTCCTGCCCCTCCTCCCCAATTTGGCCATGGCTGGAGTTTTATATAGTAAAACCCTCCTGATCTAATAAACAAGATGCAAATATATTCCATCTACTGATCCATCCTTTGAATTTCTATGCCAAAAAGAATCTTACTTATATTCACAGTAACCAGTGGGTTCAAGCTTGCCAGTGATCGATGTGCTATCCAATGTTTAATTTGGTATCCCTTCTATCATTCTCAAGGCTCTCACTATTGCTTTTACTTCTGGCTAAGAGATCAGTGGCAATGTGCCTTACATTTAGGTCATTTAAGCAAACCAAAGAACATAATAGCATCCACATGTTTTTTGTTTGTTTGTTTTTATTGACTATTGCAGACCTTTAGTGTGGAATGCTATATGTGATAAACAAATGCTGAATGAAAGCCATGGGTCATCAACACAGCTTGGAGTATTTTTTAAAGGAAAAGCTGTTAAAAACAAAAACAAAAATGCTTTCTGCTAAACTTATTGTTTATTACATAAAAGACACATTTCCTTGCAGAACCATTGACTTTCATCTAACAAAAACACAAAGCTAAAGCTTGGAGAAAAGGTGGATTATAAAATTTAAGAAGAGCTGCACTGGATCAACTTACTGAATCATCGAAAGCCTGTCTAGTCTAGCTTCTTGGGCAAGATTCCAACAGTGTATGTCCACATGATTCTTCTGTTTTTTACTGGAAAATTAGACCTTTGGTGAGTTTCAGGCAGTAGGCTTTTCAATGTGAAGGGGGCTGGTATGTGACCTCCCATAATTCAGAGATATAGCTTTTTTAGTCTGTAATATCACTATGCAAAGGCATCATGTAGCACCTTTGAAACCAACTGAGCAAGATCTTTTGGTCTACTTTTTCAGATGTATATGAGTAAGTAGACAGTGGGCCGAAACAGATCAGCAGTAAGCGCCAGCTTGGGGTGGCATGGGAGCATGGTGTTTAGATGACAGAAACCCTAATGCTACCCCCAAGCCAGCGTCATGCCACCCACTTGCCCAGATGGCAGGAAGTGTTGTGGCGCTCCAGCAGTGCAGCATTCAGACACTGCACTCCACAATAGAACAACCAAAAGGGCAGCTTTTTTCCGTCTCAAAAAGGACTGGCATTTTGCCACTTCTTTTGGGGCTGGAAAAATGCCAGATCAGGGCCACAGTTTGAAATTGCTGTGGTCCCAATCCAGCACTCAAAGGGCCAGTATCAAGCCACCCCTTTAGGCCCATGTGTACCAGCCCCAATTCTACAAAAGCTTATGCTACAATGTATTTTTCTTACTCTCAAAGGTCCTACAAGATTCCTCTGGATACTGCAACATTTCATAGATGAAAACTTGAACACATGTGGCTAACCAACTTCAGTGTGTGCTCAAGATGGCAAGAGTTATTAATAAGGAAGAACAGACAAGCTAGAAGGCGCTACAGCATTTTACTTTTGCCTGAGCCTACTGTGGAGAGAAATAATCCCCCCTCTTCTTGTCTTCTCTCTGCTAATTTTTCAGTTACAGTGCAGTGATACTGAAATTTTGGGTAGCCTTGACAGTAAAATTTTCTAGCACACTTTTTCTATCACTGAGGAGGGATCCAGATTGGCGCTTTGCGCTGGCCTGGATACATGCTAGGGTTGCCTCGGAGCGTCCTTTACAGACGCTCCCCAACCCTAGCATGTAACTGAGGCGGCATAATGGTGGTGCCCTATGTACACGGGTGTGGCCATTATGATGTCATGGCCACGCCACCTCTAAATGGTGCGGCATGGGTGTGACATCCCCACGATGCTTCAGGGCGCTTGGGGCACCCTTTCAGCATTGCGGGAATGAGCTCCGAAATGGTGCTCCTTTTCACCCCATGCATCACTGGCGCAGCCTTTAAATGGCTGTGCCAGCGATACAAAACAAAAAGGGGCTGAGCAGCCCATTTCGCTCTTTCCTCGCCACTGTCGGGGTGTCCTTGGGGCATGAAGCCCCAAGGACACCCCTTTCCAGGCCACGGGGAAGCGACGTTTTGCCGCTTCCTCAAGGCCTGGAGAAGCAGCAGATCGGGGCCTCTGTGGCTGCTGCTGTGGCTGCTCAGGCCCCAATCCGTCGGGGAAAGGGGTGGGTGCAGGCCACCCCAAATGGGTGGCCTGTATCCCGCCTGAGTGACCATCCCACCTCCCCAGCCATCTAAATGCATTCTTAGTGGCTGTTGTATATACCTAATCCTTTTCCTAGTTCATTTGTTTTATCTGCTATGAGAAATTATTCTTGTTGAACATTCATAAAAAACTAAACGGATCTTTATAGATTCTTGGAACTGCAGTTCAGTAGGAATTGAATTCTTCACTAAGTCCATATTCATTATATTTTCCAGGCTATCTCATATTAATTCCAGTCTTTATTGAAAGGATGAATTACCCACACTTCTGAGGTTAACAGTTGTAAAATGAGAAATACATGCAATATGTCTGCCAGCTGCAGCTTAGCATCTGTGCTGCACCAATTCCAGAGCACATATGTAAACCACAGATGGGCCTCCCCTCATTCCATCATGCTCATCCTGTCATCTGTCTATCTGCTGCCCTTTCCACTCTTTGCACATTTGGTGTGCTTGTTAAGAATTTTTATTCACACATTACATATGCACATAATGATTCCCTCAGACAGTAAGGCATTCTGATTTGTTCTGGATATCCTTCAGAGAAGAACCTGTATCTTTTAGCTTGTGCATAGAATCCTTTTTTTATGTTGGCACCCCTTCTGTATGTGACTGTATGCAGCGCGATCCCCATAAGCAATTCAGATGTCCATCTTAACTTGTGAGGAACATACTGGCTGTTTTTTCCAAAGTCGCAGGATTCCCTAAACCTGGTCCCCAAATTTCCTTTAAAAATAAATTGAGATTGAAGCTAGGACTTTCTGCCCACAAAGTATGTGGACTGCCAATAATTATGACTCCAACCTCTGGGAGTAGAGGGATTGTGCCATGTTCTCAGCATTATTAACAAAACAATGAAGGCCAAGGGGCAACTATTCAAACTGGATGCTCACAGAAACAGCATGAGTTTATAGTTGGTGTGCCTGTCAAAGAAATATATCTGTAATGTGATGCTTCCTAGGGGGTATGTATGTATGTATGTATGTATGTAATCTGATTTCTAGTGTGGTTTGCTGTCTTCTTTGCTTCCTTCTACACACTTCTTTACCAAACAGTAAATTTATTTCTAGTGAGGAGACAGTTACATGAGTGATATTAACAGCAAAGCTGCCCACATCTTGAGGGGACAGAGACAGAGATTGTGGTGTTTAGGACTTCCCTGGTAGTGAGATTATGCTTATAAATGTTTTACTGCTTTAGCAACAACACATCTTTATATTTATGAAAGGCATGTCAAACTTCATGTAGCAGAAAGATGTGCTAATAACAAAGTTAGTTGTTTAGATGTGCCCCCTTTATAGTTTTACAAATATGTTTTTATGTTTACTATGGAATCGGTAGCTTGATATAGGAAACATGCCATATATGCAATGCTTTAACCATACTCCCTGCAAAGAGATAATTTTCTATATAACAATGAAAATCATATAGAAGCTGTCAGAGTGGTCTCCAAACTTACAACTGGTAAAATCCACAGAAACATGTAATCGCTCACCAATAGTGGCCAGGCCACTAATTTCATTTCTCCTTTATTTAACTGTAGAGCAAGTAGTTTCCTCTGAGACCTCAATATGGAACCTCAACCCTATATTTAGACAGAAGACTTTAATGCCAAACTGAAAGAGAGAGAACACCAATGTAAAAAGGAGTCTATTGTTGAGACTTATTAGTGTCTTTTCCAGCAAGTTGAAATCTTTAAGGCCAGTTATTTTATGTCTTTGTATGTCTGTTATTATAAGATTTTGTGTGGGGAAAATTCAAAGGGTCCCACAACAAAGCCTTGTAGAGAAATCTTAACCCATTTGGACAGCTGGGGAATTAGAATGCAATGGGGATGTCCTTCCAACAGTGTGGGGCTGCCCCCTCAACCTTAAAGTCCCCAGGTAGGGAAGGAAAAGGACTCTCACCCCCCCCCCCAAATCTATCAAACTAAAAAGCCTGGTGAACCTTCTTTCAAAACCTATCCTGTGATAGCAGAGTTTACAAGACAGAACATAATCCACCCCTTCATCTCCCCCTTCTATCCATGTTAGGATTGGTGTCCCAGTGAAACTCTGTGCACATTCAGAGACAGCCTAATCTTTGCTATGTTGCATATATTTATGTTCTCTGAAAGTGAATGCAATTCATCATTTATAGTTTTTTGTGGGTTTTTCAGGCTACGTGGCCATGTTCTAGAAGAGTTTATTCCTGATGTTTCACCAGCATCTGTGGTTGGCATCTCAGATGCTGGTGAAATGTCTTCTCTGAAGACACCAGCCACAGATGCTGGCAAAACATTAGGAATAAACTCTGCTATAACATGGCCACATAGCCCAAACAAGCCACAAAAAACTATGATTGCTGACCATGAAGCCTTTGACTTCACAATTCATCATTTGTTTGTGGAAACTCTGGAACTCTTTTGCAGGGCACTGCCTTTGATCACTGCCTTTTGTTTTGTTCTTATGACAAACTCCACTTTTCTGTTTGATAAATACAGTGAGCCCGTGACATACGCGGGCTCATTATAGGCGGCTTCCAGCTTACATGGAAGCCACTAGGAGAACAGGGGAATGGCGCGTGCGCCCACAGCACATGGCCGCACAGTGTGCACGAGCCCCATTATATCTAATGGGGCTCAAGCATATGCATTTTTTACCTTACTTGGGGAGGAAGGGGGTCCGGAACGGATCCCCCGTGTAAGGCAAGGGCGGATTGTATACTGTTAATGTAGTGGAAATTTTAGCTGATTTACAGACCCTAGTGTTTTGCACATTATTCACCTGCAAACCAGGGATTGCCACTGAAGGCACAAGAAGGTTCTGGAATGTGTGGTGGCCACCCAGCTCTAGGTGTTTCTGAATGAGATATGTTATTTAGATTTATTTCAATTTGGCTAAAAGCTCAATAATGGGATGGAGATGGCTTTGATCACCTTGGTGAATAGCATATACCATGAGCTAGACAAGGGGAGTATGTTCATGTTATTTCTTCTGGACCTTTCAGTATCATCCAGTATCAATGGTCATGGTTTTATTCAGGGCCATTTCTCTGTTTTACAGTGGCTGTGGTCATTGTTGGAGGGGCAAGCTTGGATGGTAGTGCTGGAGGATTCCATTTTGAGTCACTGTTCATTGCCCTGTGTATTCCTTCAGGACTCAGATTTGCCCCATGAAGTTTTTAAGATATCATTGAATCCACTGGGAGAGGTTGTATGGGATTTTGGAATTTGGGGTTGCCACTATGTTGAAGACATTCAACTCTATCTGAAATTCTAAGAGAGCTTTTTTGGTAATAAAGGGAGATCTGTTTTCAATAGTGGACTGGATAAAAGTGAACAAATAGAAGCTTATTCCACACAAGACAAAAGTTTTGGTGGCCAGTCAGAAAGCAGATCAAGGAGCAGGGATACAAACTCAGGTGGATGTTGTTACACCCTCCTTGGCACACTTTTGCTGAACAGCCTCTATAGGCCCAGGGACCGGGGTGGAGGTGGAGAAGGAGATTACCCTTGAGGCTGTCCTGGGGATTTTGCTCTGACATAAAGTCCTGTGACTTGGGTAGGAGTACTCTTGGTTTATCTTCTATAAAGTGGAAAGCCAGGGAGCAAACCAACTATGGGATTGTCCACAGGGCTCAGGTGTTTCACCCAAGGGAAGGCTGAAGAGGCAGTCTCTGGCCCCAGCTGAACCTACATCAAGTTGTTCCCTCTCTTGTTCCTTTCAGTTCCAAGTAACTTAAATAGGATATTGGTCAAATAAAGTGGTCCTTATTTAACCCAACTTTCTGTGTCTGGTCTCATTATTCATGATTAGACATCAAATAACTTTATTTAAGCAAGCATCTGGAGATTAAGTGGTTGTTGCAGAAAAGTCTTCAAAAGAGGGTGTGTGTGCTGTAATTTTATTCACCTTTTTAAATGGTTTTGAATTGCTTTACATTAATTCTGGTTATCATAAGATTTTTTAAAAAAGTTTCATTATGATCATGGTTTTTTATCTATACTTTTTAAAATCTATGTTGTGAACCACTTTGGGATCCACAGTGAGAAACAGTAGCATATAAATAAAATAAATTAAACCATTCAATAAATTTTCATTTAGACAGCAAAACTAAAGAGTTATTACTTACCCAGCCCATTATAACAAAAAGGACATTTGTCTCAAATCTAATGATGTTACATAATGTTGTCTAGTATACTGATCTTAATGAGGCCTGAAATCAATTTTCCACTCAAGAAACGATGCATGAAATTTGCCAGGATGTAAACCAGCAGGACAGATCAGGAGAAGTATATATAGCCCCCTGCTCATAAACCTCACACTTTGGATGAGGTTAGGCAGACCAACAGGAAGGTCAATATGATGAATTCCAGTAGCAGCTTCTGTGCAAAAGGTGATGAAGTAGAGCCTGGAGACAGTATTGATGATGCTCCTGAGGAAGGGAAGGTTTGATTCGGATAATTTCCTTCCAAGGTATGGGGTTGATCTGTTAATCCAATCCAGACCTTGCCTGAAACACTGGAAGAATATTTCAGTTTGAAAGTTCAAATGTGTTTGAGAGAAGATGGTAGACTAATACTTTGGTTTTAATAAAGATATGGAGGAGGAAGAGGCATATTCTTACACTGGACTTTGAAAAATATGGAATTTCAATGTTTCCTCTGTTCTAAAAGTTCACCCAACTGCAATACAGATGAAGAAACTCAACCTGTATGGTTCTGATGTGGCTGAAATATGCACTTGATCATATCTCCAGCACACAAAAAAGTAAATATGATGTCATGTGACAGTACATCCATATGAAAATTCTTTTTCTACTGTGATTTGATATATGAACCTATGTACTGCTTTGCTTTCATAATCTGCAATGGAACGTGGGAGACTAAAAACTGCATTACACTCCACATACACAGAGGTTTTAGCACCATTGTGGTGTAATGGTTTGACTGTCAGACTAGACTCTTTGAGACAGGGTTTGAATCTTTCCTTGGCCATGAAAACCACTGAGTTAGCATGACACACTTTCTCAGCCCCAGAGAAAGGCAATGGCTAACCCCATCCAAATATGACTTTCAAAGAAAACTCCATTGTAGTTCTACCTTAGTATCACCATAACAACAAAAACACACAGAGGCTCAAAAACATCTGGATTATGTTTTTTTTTTTTAAAAAAAATGGTATATGATGACCTGCAAATGTGCCAGTACCACTCTGGAAACACCAACAGGTTATAGCATTTTGGAAAAACTTGGAAAACCCTTAATCCCATGGCTAATATGGCCAGTTATTTTTCCAGCCTCTAAATATTGGATGCAGACAGTTATCAGAAGAATCCTTAGGAACAAGCAGCTCTAAATCACTCCATATTAAAATGTTCCAAATTAAGCAGTTTAGGAGTTACAGTCTAAGCTGCTTTTCCTTTGGCCAATAAAAGAGCTTGTGAATAGCTGGACATGTTAATCTCGTTGTTCCAGTTCAATCACTTAATGAAAGTAACATCTTGCTTCAGTACTGACATAAAAAAACAACAGATGTTTCAGTTTGTGAGATTCCAAACCAGAAAGCACAATCTTTCCAGTTCATCTACCTCTGCATATTTCCTTAATGTTGTTGTTTTTAACTGCCTTTGAGTCAACTTCAACTCATGGTGACCCTGTGAGTGAGAACCTTCCAGGACCCCTTGTCCTCAACAGCTCTGTTCAAGTCCTGCAGATCCAGGGCTGTGCCTTGATTGAGCCTATCCATCTAGTCTGTGGTCTCCCTCTCTTTCTACTGCCTTCCACCTCTCCTAGCATTATCAACTTTTCTAATGAGTAATTCCTTCTCAAGATTAATAACAGTCTCAGTTTGATCATCTTGGCTTCCAGTGTGAATTCAGGACTGATCTGTTCAAGGACCTGTTTGTCTTTTTGGCCATCCACTGTATTCTCAGCACCCTTTGTCAGCACCATATCGCATAGAATCATAGAATCGTAGGCAGGATACAAACCGCCATATAGTACGTCTTCTATACGTACTAGGGTTAGGAAGGGGTGGTGCTTCCGCACCCCCCTAACCCTAGTACGTGTAGAATACGTACAACATGGCGGCGCCCCTTCCACATGGGGGCCGCCATGTTTACGTACTGGACGCATAGCGTCCAGACGTGTCGCGGCGCCTATGACGTCATGAATGCGCCAGCGGCGCCTCGCGACATCATAAAGGCGCCGCAAAAAGAAGCTCCGAAATGGAGCTTCTTTTTTGCTCCGCGCGGGAGCCGTGCGGTTTGGCTGCTGCGGCTCCCGCGCAGAGCAAATGGCGGCGGTCTGTATCCCGCCGTAGAGTTTGAAGAGATCACATCTTAAATGAGTTGATTTTCCTTCTGTCAGTCTTCTTCACTGTCTAGCTCTCACATCCACACATAGTGATGGGGAATACAATTACTTGGGCTATTCTACTTTTAGTGTTCAGTTTTATGTCTTTGCACTTTAGGATCTTGTATCGTTCTTTTACAGCTGCCCTTCCCAGTACTAGCCTTCTGATTTCTTAACTGTATTCTCTGTTCTGATCAATGGTTGAGCCAAAGTAGGGGAATGTTTTTGCTGTTTCTATTTCTTCAGAATATAAATTAAAATCATGTAAGTTTTCCATAGTCATTATTTTTGTTTTCTTAAAGTTCAGCATTAAGCCTACCTTAGCATTTTCTTTGTTGACTCTAGCAATTGTTCCAAGACTTTGTTGCTTTCTGCTAGTAGTATGGTGTCATCTGCATATCCTAGGTTGTTGATATTGGTTGTTCCTCCTATCTTCACTCCACCTTCCTTTGGATCTGAACCTGTTCTGCATATGATCTTTTCTGCATACAAGTTGAACAGGTAGGGTGACAGAATGTAACCTTGTCTCACCCCTTTGCCAATTGGGGACCACTTAGTTTCTCCATATTCTGTTACTCTTTCCATAAGTAGCATCTTATACTAAGTACAAGTTTGTCATCAGGACAATCAAGTGTAGTGGCACTCCCATTTCTTTAAGAGCATTCCATAATTTTTCATGATCAATGCAGTCTATCTTTAATATACTATGCTTTATTCTGCTTTCTGGATCTTGCCTCTGCATCCTTCCTTAACTGCAACGTATAAATGTAGATGTGGTTTTTTTAAAGGGTTTTCTTTTCTTACCACATATAAGCTTAACCTATTTCATCATACTACAGACCATGTCAGTGTGAAAGTCAATGTAGCTGCTGATAGGTCAAGGCAGGGCATGTTTATTTATTGCCACACATATCTTAACACCATGACACATTGTTAAGATACATAAATACGTCTAAAATATTAAATGCACCCACTATCGCTTATGTGGATCTCTGCCTCCTGCACATTCTAAATAAATACTTATCCCTAAGCCGATAATTGGTAGGTCAATAATGTAATCAGTAGGTCAGTGGGTTAAAAAGCCACACACATTCCCACTTTGACACTGATGCTTCGCAATGGTCTCACAGGTAATTCAATAATATGGGAATGAAACTTGAGAGAACGCATTAGCTTAAAAGGGTCTAGTTTTCAGCACATTTTTTCCAGTTCCCTGTTCTGTCTTCCCACAAAAGCAGCATTCACATATACCCAAAGGGCCCTTCATACTTTGTCCTAACAATGCAGGGCTACTTTCACATAGCTTCTTCATACACACTTCATTAGGAGCTGAATGCTTGGAGCCATGTGGGCAAAGCAACATCCAATGGTTGCACAACTTCCTAGGTGAACAAATATGAGGTAGGAATGACATACATAATTTCCCCTTTCCCCTGTGTTTTGAGTATTTGAAATAACAGTTTAACCAACATTCCTCAAAAGATATTTCTTTCCCCCTGATAAAAATGGCTGTTCCAGCTCTGACATCAGAAGGGCTGCCAGACCCAGAAAAACCCAGAGGAGTGAAGACAAACATCCACCCAAACGTAAGGTATTTTTATCATACAACAAAGGAGTCACAGACAGAATAGTGAAACTGAGGAGGTAACACAACCTCCAAATGAATAACTGACCAAGAAAATCCAGCAAATGCTGCATTCACTGAAGGACAGGATAGACCTTTTCATGGCCGCAGGAGTCTATCACATACTGTGCAGCTACAGAAAGGTCTACATAGGTACCACCAAACACAGTTTTCAAATGAGAATCAAGGAACACAAGAGACACTGCAGACTGAGCCAGCCAGAAAAATCAGCAGTAGCAGAACACGTTATAAACCAACCTGGACATAAAATGCTGTTTGAAATCACTGAAATTGTGGACCATGCCAACAACTATCAGGCCAGAATGCACAGGGAGGCCATTGAAATCCACAAACACCCGCACAACTTCAACAGGAAAGAAGAGTAAACAAAGTTTGGCTACCAGTCCTGAAAAACATCAAAATCAATATGCAGCACATGCAAATGAATATCACCAAGTGTCAGGATCCCTCCCAACAGACAATGGATCATTAATTAAATACATACACATCCTCCTCGCATATCCTCCCACCTTGAGGCCCTGCCATTCAACAATAGACCAACACACAGATTAACATGCTAATAATTTCCTCTTGATGCTGCCGATGCCACCAGAAGTCCCCCATACATTACTCATATGTCCCACAGCAGCTGATTTTCAATAACTGTTCAGAATTGTTCTTGAAAATCGGCTGCTGTGGGATGGAGGGGGAACGGATTGGGGACTTCCGTCGGCACTGGTGGCAATCTCCCATGCGGTAATATGTGTTCTTTCCCCATTCCGTTCTCTTCCTGCCACCTTTCATTCCACTCTGGTCATGTTCCGGATTTGTAAATAAATAAATAATAAATAAAACTTTTATTTATATCCCACTTTTCTGTGACAGGACGATCAAAGTGGCTTACAACACGTTAAAACCCACATTTACAAATTTATATCCCAAATTCCCCCCCCCCTTAAAACAGGATTAAACAAGTTACAATTAAAACATCTGTTAAAAACACAATAAAAATACAGCGAGGACAGAGAGGTGGGCTGATACATGATGTGAGGGGCAATCATTCTGTGGCCGGGCACTTTTATTCAGGAAAGGCCTGCCGGAAGAGATCCGTCTTGACAGCTTTTTTAATGCTGTCTAAGCTGGCAATTTGACGGATCTTGTCTGGCAGACCGTTCCATAGTTTGGGAACAATTGCAGAGAAGGCCCTCGGGGAGGTAGCAGTTAGTCTGGTTTTTAAAGGCTGCAATAGATTCCTCCCAGAGGACCTGAGGGTGCAGGGCAGATTATATGGAAGCAAACTCCCTTGTTACAAAATAATCATTTCAGCCAAACATACCCCAACCCTAACTTCCTAATGAAAAACAAGCCCATGGGCCAAGTGCCCTCCCTCAGACCTTCTCACTCTTAACTGCCTTAATTGCCGTTTTCCAACCACCATCCAGAAAATACACTGTTCTGTTTCCACACATTATGGCAAGAGCTGGGAGTCATCAAAAAGTAGTCCAGTTGCTCTCATGCTGCAGTAATGTCATATAGAAGAATCAATTTTTAGTAATACAGCTTCCAAAATCTCCTGCCAATATGACCACTGGTCATGATAATGGAGGAGGATTCTGAGAGTTGAAATTACCAAAAGTAACATTTCTAATCACTTTGAAGGACTTTAAGGTGGCTTACAAATGATCAAGATAACTACTAGTTAACTAGAAGTAAAGTGCAAGAAGATAAATTTGTCTTTAGGAATCAGATGATATCTGTGTGAATTGTCTTCTCATTTTCTAAAAGCAATCCATGGAAATGCAGATTCTATAAAATGAAATGATCCTCATGCGAAACATTCTTAAAAACTCTCTTGAATCCATGCAAACTCAGTTGAAGCTAGCTCACTATTTTAAAGGATGAAGCTGTTTCTGGATCCTCTAGGGAAATTATGCATCTTTTACAAACAGGCGTGGGGGGAAGAGCTGAGAAGTTGTCCAAGAAATGAACATGAACTGCTTTCAAAAAACACAAAAAGCAGTCCAGACCAGTCTTAGTGAGTCATTGAGATGAATATGGGCTCCATAACAATATCTAATTTCATTTTTCTGTTTGTGCCTTTCTTATGGTACCCCCTGCTTCTAAATGCAACAAACTATTTTGTTAAGATAATAACAGTCTTTGCACTAGATAATGGTCTGTTGAATAGATGCTATTTAGTTACATATCCAACACTCTTAATCAGACCACATATTATTCCTTCTAATAGAAAACTTGATTGTCTCATGCCAATCCCTGGGGGGTTGCAATTTTTTTTAAAAAATATTGGAATTATAATGGGCTTGGTGAACTAACAGTAGGCCAGATGAAGCTGTCCTGAATCATTTTTGCCAGCAGAGCAGTTCATCTGGTAGATTGTCCTGTCAGCAAAGCTCTGAAATCAGCTGGCACCTTAGATCTTTTCTACAAAAATGTTTCTACCAACAGAAGATGAAAATCTGCTTGTGAAAGAGCCTTCTGCCTTATACCAAATTCCTATATCCAGTGCATCTTTGAGTCAGGATTGCACTGACAGTAGGAAGCTCTTCAGAAAGAGACAAGGGGGTGGGGATCAATACTTTGCTTTTCAAAAGAAGACACTCCCATCCTGCAACTAGGAATGTGCATGTGGGTCAAACCCCCATCAAACAGTGCATTTGCTTAATACTGAGTGATAATCCACAACTGCACAGACTTTCCAATGTTAAATAGTTGACTTTCAGAAAGCCACCCTCTAGCTACAGTCTAGTGAACTGTAAAGTGGTTCCTCAAAGGTATTTGGGCCTCGAGGTTGAAGTTATTTGATAACTTCTCCTCAAAACATGTGGCAATTTACTTCTAGAAAACAGTTTTTTACAAATGATGTGGCATGAGGGATTTCTAATTCCAACTCATTCTAGGAGAGAAACAAACAAACAAAAAGAATAAGTGAAAGCACTGGAATATAAATAAAGAAATGCCTTCCTGGCACAAAGCCAGCATGGCAGGAAGGTGGGCTCTTTCGGTACTTCAAATAGACTTTCATTTGTTCTTTAAAGCAGCAGTAACCAAGCATACTCATCCAGAGATTCAAGTTCTTCTTCACAAAGCACATAAACTAGGACAAGGCTCATCAATGGCTATTGTAATGCCCTCAAAGAACACACCTTATGGATAAAACCAGAAAGAGATTATTGGAAAGATCAGCACAACAGCACATCCTTTGCCAGACCTTATTTAACAAACTAAGGAGGCATTCCGATGTCTTTTTTTTTTTTAAAAGTGGGATGATGTGAATAAGCCAACTCATGTGCTCCAGGTTTGTTATTCTCACTATTTTTTTGATCAGAATCACATATCTTTGCATCTCTCCATTTTCTATGCTCACCAGCCCTGTACCTCCCTAACAAGGGTGCCAGCGACCCCTAGGAGAAACTTCCCTAGCTGGGTCTCGAGAGAGAGCAGCGGTGGTGGCAATGTCTCTCAGTGCTCCCTGAAGCCTTTAGGTGCCAAGAGACAGTGGGGGGAAGGGGAAACAAGAGAAAGAGAGTCTTTGCCTCCCCTCATTGGAGGAGAAAAATACAGCTAGGCATGCAGAGTTCAATCCCAAGTCTATTCGGATCATTATTCACACTGCTGACGATGCAAATCTTTTTTAAAAACTCAGGGAAAAAAAACTGGTACCAATTATCCCTGGTTAAGTGGGTGTTTGGCAGCCACTCCCAAAAGTGAAGTGAGTGCATTCGGGATGCATGTGAACAACAAAGATTCAACCCAGATTCATCCTGGATTATTTTCACAGCATGAATAACCCCTAGGTTTCATTTCTATAATCCCCTCTGGGTTCATCTCCCTCTTTCCTTCCACATTCATTTCCTATTGAGTACCAGGCAGCTGTATAACCTTGGTTCACACACAACAATCCTCTGCAGCTGCTCACACACTCATGCTCCCAACATGGCTGCACTATGGTTAAGTAAGCTTAACTTTAACATGACAGAGAGAGCTATGATGTTGACAACTACTAGTCAGGATGGCTATATATAATACCTCCAGTATACTTGCACCTGTGTCCTTCTGGTAGGGTTTGAATGGAAAATTGACTGATCAGTCTGTGAACAGAATGTTGGACTCGCATGGTTCTTCTTATGTTTTTAATTCTACGCTATTAAAGAAGGGTTGGATAGTAATCTTTCCAGAGTGCTTTAGTTGTGTATTCTTGCATGGCAGGGGGTTGGACTAGATAGCCACTCCAACTATATAACTCTATGATTCTATTAATGGTGAGCTCAATAGACATTGCATGACCTATAATTTTGCACTGACCTGTTTTTCTCATGGATTTTCAGGATTTCATGTGTTTGTTGCAACAGTTGTTTCTCCAACTTGTAAGTAGACAGTGAATTTTCCAGTAACTGAATTTCTAGTCGAGATGTCTGATTTAGCACCTGAAAGAGGCAAACAATATATCAAAGTTCGACGTTGCAATAAATATGTATGTCTGTGTGGATTTCCCTCCCCTCCCCACAAAAAAGACCAGTGAGGAAATGGGATAGATTTATGAATGAACACATGCAAAATGTTGACCAGAAATAGAATGATCCATTTAATCTCTACAAATGAGAATTATAATTAAGGAATCAGTGTGATCTGGAAGCCAAGACTAATGAGGAGTGAATTAGGGATCTGGGTATGTTTAGCCTGAAGAAGAGGTTAAGGGATCACATGATAGTCATGTTTTAATATCTGAATGCATGTCATATTGAGGATGGAGTAAGCTTGTTTTCTGCTGCTCCAGAAACTAGAACATGGCTCAATGGATTCAAGCTATAGGAAAAGAGATTCTACCTAAACACTAGGAAGAACTTCCTGATGGTAAGAGGTGTTTGACGATAAAGCATGCTGCCTCAGAGGTTGTTTTTAAATTGGATGGCCATTTGCCCAGAGTGCTTTGATTGTGTATTCCTGCACGGCAGGGCATTTGACTGGATGGCCCTTGAGGTCTCTTCCTCCTTTATGATTCTGTATAAAGCAAGAGTAGAGAAGATTTGGTCCTCTAACTCTCATCATGCCTCACCATTGTTCAGACTGGCTAGGACTGATGGGAATTGAGGTTCAGTAACATCTGAAAGATCATGCATTTCCCAGCTTTGATATAAAGAACATCAGCACTGTAAAACAGAGAAACAGTAGTCTGAAGTTTTCTTTCAGTTGCTAGAGCAAAGAACATAAAATTTCTATTGTTCTTCTGTAAAAAGTGTCCTTACCTAAAAAGCTTGCCAGGGTAATTTAAATTCAAGCACAAGGCAACTTGTTCCCCAGCTACTGTTCTGTAAACAGAACTTCCAATATACCATTATCCCATGGTATCACTTTTGCTATGTTTGGTCTGAGTTTATTTATAGCAGTCTCATAGCCTCAGATATTGTGTACCTCCATAGAAATAAATCTACATTCCTCTTCTGTGTGTATGTGTTTCTAATCTCAGTTGCTTTCAGCCTCCTGGGGGACTTTTGCAGTATTTTGGGGATTTGCAGTCTGCAGCAAAGGGCAAGATTCTTCCTCTTCCTTTTCCTACTCTACCTAATGTTAGGGCCAGCCTTGAACCATCAGATAGAATGGAAAGAAAACAAAAGCTCCCTTAAGTTTCTATACTAGTTGCCATCTCTATACCACATGGCAAGGAAACAAGCAAGGCAGAGTTGAACATGAACAGGCCACACCAATAGATTGCCTGACAGAAAATTGTAAATACATATTTATTGCATGTCCATTTTATATTTTTCAGTATAATCCTAAATCCTTTTCAGTGCACACATAAAAAATACATCTATTATGGTGATAGAGTGCTGCAGGTTAATTTGATAGCCACATCCATTATATTCATTTATTTACGGCATGTTCTAGTTCAGCCTTCTAATTTGTGTCTTGAAAGGTTTACATATACTTCATGTGACATCGACTGATCAGCATGTCTCTGTCTGCCAGTCATGATACATGTGTGATATTGCAAAGTGAGCACTCTTATCCCAAGGTAGAGTTGCTACAGAACATAAGGATTAAAGACTCTTTTTGACAGGAATCCAAAGGATTTTAAGTCTCAAGTAAGGATGAGAAAGAGTAGCTTGATTAATTCAATTTCTTATAGAAATATTTATTTCTATTGTATTTTTCTTACTTCTCATTTCCAGATAGCATCAGAAATATGATTAAAGAGTGGAGGAGAAACTTTATATAGGATCCTTATTTTTGGTGCAGACTTCCATCAAGCATATGATCTAATGTTGCCCTCCAGTTGTGGGATGCCCCTATGAAATTAAAAATATGCTCTACACTGAACAACATGATCCCATGATTACAGCATGGGGAATGAGCAGCCATTCCAGTTATATAAGAACAGAGACTCCCTTACTAATTATGATGGGTGAGTTCACCCCATTATGTCCCCCCCCCCGCCAGTACAAAGCAAATATATAGCATAGCCTCTAATCTCGGTTATGACATAAGTCCCCAAATATATGATTTTTGTTCCAGGGATTTCTTGCACTCATATTCCATTACCTACAAGCTAAAGTCATCTTAAGTGAAACTTTTATTAGCCCTTCTATGGAAAACTGAGAAGCTGAGAGCTTGACTAAGACTATATTGTCATCACCATGTGTATATTATCTCTAGCTAGACTAAACTAATTGTTCTTTCTTGTGTAACCAATCTGGTTATCCTATATGTTGATATGAATTTAAGTAATCATTTTGTGAAAGTATACTGTAAACATGGTTCCATACTTGAATGAATACACCCAGGCACACACTCACACACATTCATTCTATCTCAAACACTCTACTACTGCAACTAACTGGCCAAAGGAATAATTACATACATTCATACATTTGTTTTAGAGATATAGTCTGAGGTGTACAGCAACTGCTAGATATCATATGCTTGAAACTGCAAAAGAAAGGAAAAGGAATGGTGAGGGATTTTGAATTGCAAATAGAGATAAAAGTCAAAGGAAAAAAAGGAGTCTCAGGGAATTAATACCAAGGGAGATATATCCAAAGCTGAGATGTAATTTTGGGGAGTTATCTCTCACTCCAGGCTCTGTCTATGATGAGTTCCAAACAGGCACTGGCATTAGCAAACAGATATTTTCTGGACTACTTAAAGCTCCTGTATAGGTGCTGCTGGGTTCCTATTAAGCTGTAGCCAAAACCTTTAAGCCATACTACCTTCCCAAATCACCTTTAATCACTTTGGGAGTAGTACAGTATGCTTATGGCTGGAATTCAGCATGGGAGTTATATCTTCATAAGTGGATGTACATGTGTGGAGAACAGAGTAGATTCACTATTGCCTGAAATGCATGGGCCAAATACAGCAGCTTCTGGCTGGGGGGTGGGTTTAGATGAGGCATGGCCCCAAAGTAGCCAGAAGCTGCACTGAAGTCATGCTAGGGGGCTAAAAGTTGTCCCTAAAAGGAGTAGATTTGGATTGACTCCTGACCAGTGTAGTTTGGTACTGTGGTAGCAACCTGCGTTGGGAGCAGGCCATGCAGTCCCAGCGGTCCCAGCCTGATCGCTGCCAGAGTGGCTGGAGACTGCTCTTTAATGGCCATCTGCTTCACCCCAATATCCTTATCCATATAGGGCTGCTGTGGAATTACAGCATATAATGTTCACTGTGCAATGGTGGCCCATGGAGTGACTGATATGTCACAGCTTTGATATGTAATGGATACCAACGCACATCAGGGCACTCTGGTTACTATCTAGGAAGTACTGGAGTGCAACAGGAGTGCCCAATGTGCATCAGTTTGGGATTTATTCAGGATAAAATGGGTAATCTTTGCATTTTATTTTTGCACAGAAAACAGAAAATGCTCTTGTTAGATGCTTATTTTGCATAAAATGTGCAAATGAATTTTGTTCAACATAAGTTGCAAACTGGATTCTCGTTAGTCCAGGATCCTTTTTGTCAGTTTTCCAACCTGTAAGAAATACATTTTGGACCATTTTTTTGGGGAAATATTTTCAAATATTCTTTCCATCCCTTGTATAAATAGTGATACTGTAAAAAGAAAAGGGGGATAAATATTTTGTGGCAGGGAAGAGAGAACAAATGAGTCTGAGTCAGTTTTGTGTGTACCCTATTGTAATACATTTTCCCAACCAATTTCTACATCAGTTTGTGATTATTATTATTATTATTTTAAAAGCACAACAATGTGCATTTAATTTTCATATGATGTTTACCATAAAATATGAATTTGGCATGGTGTTTCCTCCAATATGTTCATTATTTGTTTACATATTTATTTAGTCAGTTTATATACTGTTTAATAAATGAATTTAACAGAGCACTGAAAAATACAAAAAACAAAACACAACAAAATAAAATAAAGAGGAAGCAGCTGAACAGTTGTTCAATTAAAAAAGACAAAGAGGAACAGGAAGAAGAGGAAAGGAGGAGGAGCAGGAGGAGGAAGAGGAAGAATTACAATAACGAGAACAATGAGTGGGCACATAGAGATTTACAAGAAACTGTTAAGGAAAAAGCAACATGGGTTATACAGTAAATGAAATAAAACATGTATGTGAGAGTCAGGGTGACTCAGCAGAAGCCAATTGAGAACCACACAGGTGTAAATGGTAATACAATTAACAAGTCCTAACTGCCAAGGACAAGAGATGTAAAGTGGATAATTGGACACACCTGACAATTGTAAAGTGGTCAAGGCTGAGATGATGAAATCATTAATTGTAGGATGAACCAAGAGAACCAATGAGAATGGTGTACACGCCTACTGGGTGGAAACAGACAACAGTGGGTGGTACCATGCATTGACTATAATAATGACTATGCATCCCAATGTATTTTGTGGGTAGTAGTGGGTTGTAGTAGTGGATAGTAGAGTATTGGAGTTGTGTTGGATATTTTGGAGCTGTATATAGTAGAATAAAGTAGATCTTTTATTTAAGACTACTGAGTTGTCTGGTGTCTTGGGTGAAGCTACAAGAACCAGCTGGATCCTGAAGAAGGGTGAAGACTTCTGTGGAAGCAAGAGTGAGAAGGCTTGGAGAGTTTGTCGGGGTCTTCAGCCTATTCTCTGTAACTCTTGCTAAGCTATAACCACTAGCCAAAACTGGTCAGCGCGGTGCACAACCAGGTGGTGAGTTCAAGCCAGAGGTGAAGAGCTACAACTCCCATCATCCCTGACAGAAACGTGCTTAGAATGCATATAAAGCTCACAGTTGTTGGCATATGTCTCAATTCCAAGGACAGCATATTCCAAAGGGAAGAGGTTACTTAACATGTCTTTTCTGCAATGGATAGTTCTTTTTATGAATCTTTGGAAAATACAGAAACACTGAAAGGAATTTTCTAGGGATGAAAAGCAGTAGTCAGGAGGGAAAGCAACAAGATGATCTCTTGGTCAGCCTGAACCCTTTTCATACTCCATAGTTATAGTGCTATTGTTAGGAATGTGACAATCATTCATCATTCATCATGGTGCGCTAAATATACAAATTGCTGATTTCTCAGCTCCTTTAATTTATGCTTTATGTTTTATGACAAGAATTTACCACATGATCTCCTAGGCGTTTGAATTTTCAGATGGTTCATTTGTAAATAAAGTAAATGGGCAGGAAAAATCTTTTGAAATTCATTTTTTAAAGTTTTATTGTTTTAGTAAATCAGTGCTAGACTTTTCCATTGTGGATATGCACACACTTTTGCACATCTGCTGTTTTATTGCACTGATACAGTAAAACAATACAACTTTTAGCTATGATTCTGCTTGCACTGTTCACAGTTTGGGACTTATTCTGTCAGAAATTTGCAGATGATATTGGGGGCAGAAAACAACATTTTATGTTCTAGAAACAACATTTTCTGAGCAGTAACTAATATGCTGAAAATTAGGTTTATGTGCAGAAAATGCTGTAGCTGGAACTTGTTTTTGTGCCTGCACGTTGTTTCTGACTTATGGCACTGTTAAGATGAGCCTATCATGGGGTTTTCTTGGCAGTTTTTTTCAGACGGGGTTTGCCATTGACATCCTTTGAAGCTGAGAAAGTGTGACATGTCCAAAGTCACCCAGTGAGTTTCTGTGGCCAAGCAAGGATTCAAATCCTAGTTGTCAGAGTCATAGCCCAATGCTCAAACCACTACACCAAGCTGGCTCACCAATAAATTGGAACTTATTCTTGGAAAAATTCACACACTATGTTTTTGCACAGAAAACAGCATTTTCTGTACAAGAAACAGCATTTCCACCAATAACAATGGTTGGAATTCTGTATGTCCTTTCACACAAAATAAATCTGCATGTACTTGACTTTTTCCTACACAGAAGGAGGAGAGAGAAACCTCTGGAAGAGAAATCTCACAGTCAGGGAAGACTCAGAGCACAGAGCAGAAGGAAACTGGGGAGCTGTGTTTGAGGGTTCTCCATTAATTTTCAGCTGTTGGGCTAATTGGGGGTCTTTTGATCAGAGCAAGTGAGTCAGAGACTTGCATGGAGGGGGAAGCCCAAAGTCCTGTTTCACAGACCACTTTAGACTTCTCAGTATGGACAGTGAGGGAACTGCTGCTGTCACCTGCAACAGTTGTCAGATATTTATCTTCTTGCTTATGGATGTAGGTAACTTCACCTGCACCAAGTGCAAGTTGGTAACCCTATTGGAAGAGAGGGTCCAGCAGCTGGAGGCCCAGGTAAAGACTCTTCAGTATATTAGGGAGCAAAAGATTTTCCTGGAGAGAATGGAATGAATAGTCCTGGATGGGGAAAAAACACAGGAAGTTTCTACAGAGGACGTCACTTCACATACACAGCAGGTAGGCAGTTAGAGGAATGTCACACATAGAAGTAGGGAAACTAGGGACCATTCTGTGACTTTGCAGCTCTAAAATTAGTTTGAAGCTCTCTCCCTTATCAAAGATGACAAGGAAGAACAGCAGGGACAGTCCAGTCCCTGTGGTGGAGTCTCCTTCTCTGGAGATCTTTAAACAGAGGCTGGATGGCCATCTGTCAGTGCTTTGATTGTGATTTCCTGCATGGCAGTGGGTTGGACTGGATGGCCCTTGTGGTCTCCTCCAGCTCTGTGATTATATGATTCTATTCTATGATTCTGTGACACTAAGAAATGGCCTGAACAGACAGGCCAAAATAAAGCTGCTTCAAGTCACTTTGGAGTTATGCTGTTTAAATGACACACACATCTTAAGAGACCAGAAGTCACACCAAAGCCATGCTCCACTCCTTAGGACTGGACCGTAGCTTTGACGTGGCTTCCGGCCTCTTAGGATGCATGCATCATTTAAACAGCATACCTCCAAAGTGACTTGAAGCAGCTTTATTTTGGCCTGTCTGTTCAGGCTCCCAATTACTGAATTAAGAAGATAAATAACTAATGTAAACCAGAACCTCTTTGTCAGTGTTCAGTTGTGTATCAGTACCTTTGCTGGCTCTGCTATGTAGTTACAAAGCATCAGCCCTTTACTTAATACAGACATTGTGCATATTTGCAATTCAAGTACCTGCACATCTAAGTCCCTGTATGAAAATGCAACATGGCAACAGCATTCTGGTCAGCATTTCCTGTGCAGAGAATGCTGTTTGCTGTACAAAATAATAATAATAATAATAATAATAATAATAATAATAATAATAATAAATGTTTTCTTTGCAAAACAATTCTGTGTGATTTTTGTGCAGAATAGGAGCCAAACTGCAAAGGTTCTCATCAACCCAGGATGATGGAAAAATATGTTTTTCAATCTTTTCTACTTTCCAACTAAACTTTTTAATATAGTTTTTTTTTTCTCAAATCTATATTGCTGAATCTAATAATGAAAAACTTACCTGTGTTTCAACATCTGTGAGCTTTCTTGTCTGTTCTGCAGTCTGGCTGAGAAGGCTGGTTCCTATTTCCAACATGGTGGCTGTATGGTTTTGGACAGCATTCTGCTGCATCTGAGCCATCTCTGATTTCATGTTTTCCACAATGTAATTCTCAAGCTATGGATATGGAATAGAAAGAACATGGTTTAAATCATTTTATTTTCATTATATTAACATTTTGTAAGACATTTTTTATACTTCAAAGGGAATCTCCAATCAATGCTACAGGAAAACAGAGGAAATATAAAAATATAACACAATAAAAATAGCACATTAAATTTATATTATAAAACACAATAAAATGCAGGAAGAGAAATCTGCAACAAACCTAAGAGCTTCAATTAGAAATGGTCCACTAGACATTTCTCAGGATCTGTCAAAGGAGAATGGTTAGATATTAATAAGAAAACTATATGGAACATTTGGCCATTCAGATGTTCTGGCTACAGCTCCCATAATTCCTTACTATTGGCAATGCAAGAATGAATATATATTGTGCATAAATTTTCACCACTTTATGTTCAAAGCAATCTTGTGAACTTGGGTATGGTGAGAAAAAAAGATAGACAGAAGACCACTTGGCAACCATATCTTAAGGTACCAATAACAAGTAAACAAACATGGAGATAAATCTCAGAAAAGATTAAAGCAACCATTTTAACAGCCCCTAATTTTTCAAAAGTAATCAAATAAAATAACAGTATCAATACTCTCAAAGTAATTAATGTCACAGTTATGCTGTAAAGTAACTCTTCACTTTTGTTATTCAAAAGCAACTAAAATAGTTGCATGATAGTTCCTAAAATCTTAGCAGAGAGCTAAATGATACTTCTATCTGGTAGAAAAGCCATCTAAATAGTGAGGTTCCTTGTAACCATAATGTGACTCATTAAAGGAATTAAAGGAATCTTTTATTACTTTATAATTACATTCCCATTAATTATTGCAAACTCTGATAACATTCCATTTGGAGTCATTCCATCAGAATTACTGGGACATGCAATTTGCCCAGTTATTTGGGTCTGATTTTTTATTTTAATTATTTATGTTTGTTTTGCTGCAACAAGTTTGATCGATATTGATCTGACTTCCTTTCCCATGCTTTTGCATTTGGAAATCAATATTTTTAGTCTGGAAAAAAACAAGTTCAATGCAATTTCCCTTGTAAATCATTCAGCAAACTTTTACACAACAGCTGATATAACAAGCTAGGTGATGAGCCATATAATAAAGTCAGTCGGGTCCAAATGAACTTTTACCTTTCCCTTGGCCTTTAATGTTACCTTGGGGACTACCAATAGAACTTCAAGTGATGGCTGGAAAATGCATTATACTATTTTTGAAGAGTTATTAATTTATTTATCGAGGTGGCAAACCTCAATTTACATATTGAGAAGTGAATGTACAGTTCTGAAAAGCCCAGAAATAGAAACAGAGTAAAAACATGCAATGGCAGAATACCACCAAAAGAGAAACTGAATTGTGATTTCCAGTGGCAGGGATATGGAAGTAATTATTCCCTAAATAAGATTAAGTAGATGACATTTTAACTGCATGGGGCTTGGTTGTATTTCTAAAAAATGATGCTGATGTAACATATCAAATAATTCCTCACTAAAATCCCCACTGAAAATTACACACACACACAACCAGAATGTTTCATCACATTTCCGTAATTGTGAATGAAAACTGTATAGATTATAAAGTCAAAATATCAATATGAAATTTATATCTAAAAAAGGTCCTCCATTAGGCCCTGTGTTTGAGCAAGTAATCTATAAAAAGAAGATAAGTGTGCTTCTTTCATAGCTAGACTCCATATGTTGGTGTTGGATTAATTGTCTTTCAGCGTTTATCTTGCTTTTGTAGACTCCAGCCTACTTCATCAGATGCATCTAATGGATACTGTAGCCCATGGAAGCTTATGCCAATTAAAACATTTTAGTCCTCCAGATGTCACAGGCCTCTTTGTGGTATTGACTTGTATGAGTACCAGCTTTCCAAATAGTGAGAATCAACTTCAGGTGCCTCAAGACTTCTTGCTGCTGCTTTTGCTTCTGCTTCTGCTGCTGCTGCTGCTGGTGGTGGTGGTGGTTAACCCAGCTACCAGCTTTAAAGAGAACCAGCATGTTGTGGTGGTTTTAGCATTGGACTAGGACTGCAGGAGGCCAGATTTTGAACCACTGCTGAGCCATGGAAACTCAATGAGTGGCCTCGGTCAAGTCATACTTTCTCAGCTTTAGAGGAAGGCAACCTCTCTGAATAATTTTTTTTGCCAAGAAGCCCCTTTAGGATAGGGTCATCATAAATTGTAATTTACTTGAAGGTGCATAACAACAACAACCCTTGAAGTGTACACAAGTCAATGGTGCTCACGGTAGCGGCCCTGAAACCAAGAATTAGGTTGCAACCTCCGGTCCTGGACAGGGTCACACTCTCCGTCAAGGACTGCGTTCGCAGTCTGGGGGTGCTCCTTGACTCCTCGCTCCTGATGTCAAACCAGGTAAATGCGACAGTCAGAAACGCCTGTTATCAGCTTCGGCTGATACGCCAGCTACGACCTTTTCTGGATGTAAGGGATCTTGAGACTGTTGTGCACGTGCTGGTAACCTCACGTCTAGACTTCTGTAATGCGCTCTACATGGGGCTACCCTCATGCTTGGTCTGGAAATTGCAACTAGTACAGAATATGACAGCCAGAGTAATTTCTGGAACATCCAGGAGGGACCATATTACCCTGGTTCTAAAGTTCCTCCACTGGCTGCCCATTAGCTTCCGGCCCCAGTAAAGGTGTTGGTTATCACCTTTAAAGCCCTAAATGGCTTGGGTCCAAACTATCTTTGGGACCGCCTTCTCCCCTACAATCCTCCCCGCGCACTCCACTCCTCTGGGAGGAGCCTACTTCAGCCACAAAAATCTAGGCTACCTCCCAGAGGGCATTTTCCATCGTCGCCCCCAGATTATGGAATGGCCTGCCGGATGAGATCCATCTACTTACATTCTTAGACAGCTTTAAAAAGGCTGTTAAGACGGATCTCTTCTGGCAGGCCTTCCCAGAATAGAGAAGCCGGCCTCAGAAAAACGTCTGGCAATAAGATACTGCTGCTTCCATTGATTGTTTTGCTGATGTGATGTTGTTGACCTTCTGGTCAGTTTTTAACTTGTATTTTTTTTAATTCTGCATTGGATTTAATACTTTTTTAAGGAGGGGAGGGTATTAGGGATTTGATTTGTTCTGTATTTTTAACTTTGTTAGCTGCCCCGATTGTTCTCAGAGCGGCGGGATACAAGTAATAATAATAATAATAATAATAATAATAATAATAATAAATGTATAACCTGACTGCATTAGAGCATGATGAGTATGGAAACTGGACCATTTCACAGGTCCTGCTGAAAGACTGTCTCCATCACAGCCATTACAACAGACTATAACTGTGAAATGAAGTTGGCAAGCCAGGGCATTCAATCCAAGCTGAAAGACTGTCTGCTTTGCCCGTCTCTCCTCCCCATACCCATTTCCTTTTGTATTCTCTCTTTGGGAATGCCTTGCTTTTATTGATTATATGAAAGCCATTCTAGGAGATATTTATGGTGAAGCTCAGGAATTTTTTTTTATAAAAACACTTCCCATTAATGAATAAATAACAAATCAAGAGGAAAGTGTTGTGTATGAATTCAGATAGTCTGGTTATTTTGCATTTCGGCTAAACAGTTCTGTCTTTGATGGCTTCTTCCTTCACATGTGCATGTCTTTTTCTCAATGGAGGGGAACTTTGATCTCTGAGTCTCATGTAATAAGGACACAGAAGATGTCATAAGACGTCATGGTATAAACTGCCAGGAGACCTGAGTGACTGCTCTGGTGAAGAACATATAGACATTGTTGACGAGAAGCCAGGATCTCCAGAGCATTTGCAGATGTAAGAGTTACTTTTGCTATTGCTATTTTGATACTATTTCTTTGGACTTTACAGCCTGTTTAATCAGCCCAGGCAATGTGG
This sequence comes from Sceloporus undulatus, assembly GCF_019175285.1. Classification (NCBI taxonomy): domain Eukaryota; kingdom Metazoa; phylum Chordata; class Lepidosauria; order Squamata; family Phrynosomatidae; genus Sceloporus; species Sceloporus undulatus. Next base: position 225,752,661 of record NC_056525.1, read on the forward strand.
CCCTATGCACTTTTAGCTTTGTTATTGCCTTGAAGAAGGTCATTTAAATACATGGAAGATGGAATAATTTTTATTTAAGAATTCAAAAGTATCCAACACATTTTTGGTTGCACTTCCATGAAGGTAATGCCAGTAAGGTATTAGAGACATGGAAAGTGACTGGTTGGCTTGTTTAATCAGGCAAACTATAAATTATTTATAGTGTTTTCACATGTAAGATTTCAATCATATTTTAGCTTACATTATTTTGTAAGAAAAATGTAAAACCTAGGGGTTAAATCCTATGTTTGCACTAAGGAGTTTATTGCACAGGGAAAAATTGGAAGTTTAAAATGGTAAGAACCTGTTATTAACTCACAATTGTGCAAATGGTTTTCATATGCAAAGTGCCGTTATCCTGTGCAGAATCCACAATTGTGCAAATGGTTTTCACATGACGGGACTAAATGTGCCTCCATCCCGATAATGATCATCCCAAAAAAGTGATCAAACGTACAAATGATTTTCACACGCAGACCACAACAAATCTGTGTGTGTGTGTGCGCGCATGTGTGTGCATCCCTGCCTTCCTCAGCAGCTGTTCTTTTAAGAACTCTGGCTGTGTGGTCTGATCCTGGAGACAGACAGACATATACAGGAAAGACCGAGGGGGAACTCAACCTTTTCTCTATCTCACTTGCTCTGTCCCTGCCTTCGTCTCAGTAGCTGTTTCTTTAAGAGTTCTGGCTAAGAGGGAAGGATGAAATGATTCCCAAACTGTGACCTTTTAGGGATTTTGGACTTCCGCTCCTAAAAATCTCAGCCATGTTGGCCAATAGCCTGGGATTCGGGGAGCTGAGGTCCAAAATCCCTTAAAGGGGGCAGTTTGGGAATCGCTGAGGCTGAAGCAGAAGACACACAGAGACTGAGAGAGAGAGGAGCATCCCAGGACTCAGAATTCACTCTCCTCTCCTCTCTCTCTCTCAGTCCGGCCAGAGAGAGGAGCAGTCCGGCCAGAGAGAGGAGAAGGAGAGGAGCTGCTTGGCAGCCATTTTGAGACCGTGTGCTTGAGACCGTGTGCTCATTGCTGAAGGGGTGGAGCTTCTGTGAGTCACATCTGTGAGTCACAAGGGGGCGGAGCTAGCAGACTAGCTTTATATACCAACTTCCAGAGCCTTCCAGAGCAGTCCGGCCAGAGAGAGGAGAAGGAGAGGAGCTGCTTGGCAGCCATTTTGAGACCGTGTGCTTGAGACCATGTGCTCATTGCTGAAGGGGTGGAGCTTCTGTGAGTCACATCTGTGAGTCACAAGGGGGCGGAGCTAGCAGACTAGCTTTATATACCAACTTCCAGAGCCTTCTAGAGCAGTCCGGCCATTATTATTATTATTATTATTAAACTTTATTTCTATAGCGCTGTAATTATACACAGCGCTGTACAAAGTTGGTAAAATTAGGAGTAGATAAAAGCCTGCCCAAGGCGTACATTCTAAGATAATAACAAAAGAGGAATAGATAAAATTACCATCTAGAAAGGAAAGAACAGATTAAAAACATCAAATATCAAACAAATCACATCACATCAACTATTGTCAGACAGCCAGATAACAATCACAAATTCCCTGAGAACGCTTCCCTAAACAATATGGTTTTCAGCTCTGTCTTAAAGCTGGTTAGGGAAGTGATGAGCCGTGCATGCGGAGGAAGAAGGTTCCAGGAATGAGGGGCAGCTAGAGAGAAGGGACGGATCCGGGATGGGGCAGAGAAGATCCTGGGCTGAGAGAGGAGATTTTGGCTACCAGAGCGGAGAGTGCGAGTAGGGATGTAGGAAGAGAGAAGATCAGTTAAATAAAGAGGGGCCAGCCCATGCAGAGCTTTGAAGGTCAGTAACAAAAGTTTGTACCTGATGCGGAAAGGAAGAGGGAGCCAGTGAAGGGAAGACAACAGAGGGGAGACATGATCATAACGGCGAGCGAGTGAAATAATACGTGCAGCTGAATGCTGAACAGAAATTAATGGGTGGAGGTGAGAGAGAGGAAGCCCTGCCAGGAGGAGGTTACAGTAGTCTAGTCATGAGACCACTAGGGCATGGACCAGTGTTTTTGCGGTAGAAGCTGAGAGATATGGACGGATTTTGGCGATATTATACAGAAAAAATCTACAGACTTTGGCTGTAGTCTGAATCTGTGGGATAAATGACAAAGAGGAGTCAAAGATGAAACCGAGACTACGGGCTTCCTGGACCGGCTGGATAGAAATGTTATTGACAGAAATAGAAAAGGAGTAGTGAAGGGTGGGCTTAGGAGGGAAAACAAGAAGCTCGGTCTTGGACATATTGAGCTTCAGACGCCGATGGTACATCCAGTGGGAGACAGCTGTTAAACAGGATGACACTTGCTGCTCTAGCTCTGGTGAAAGGTTAGGGGTGGAAATGTACAGTTGGGTATCATCGGCGTAAAGATGGTAAGAGAAACCAAAAGAACTGATAAGTTTGCCAAGGGAGAGTGTGTAAAGAGAGAACAGAAGGGGACCCAAAACAGAGCCCTGAGGAACTCCAACAGATAAGGGGACAGAAGACGAGATCTGACCACCCGAGACCACTGAAAAAGATCGATCTGACAAGTAAGATGTGAACCAATCGAGAACAAGGCCCGAGAAACCAAGGTCAGCGAGTACATCTATTAGGAGACAGTGGTCCACGGTGTCGAAGGCCGCAGACAGATCGAGTAGGACAAGGATAGAATAGAGGCCATTCGCCTTGGCCCGCAAAAGATCATTTGAGATCTTAGTAAGGGCCGTCTCTGTGGAGTGCCGTGGGCGAAAACCAGACTGGAAGGGGTCCAGAATGGAGTTGGTTTCAAGAAACTCAAGACAGCGTGAATAGACGACTCGTTCCAACACCTTAGAGAGAAAAGGAAGAAGAGAGATTGGGCGATAGCTAGCCAAGGAAGAGGGGTCAAGAGAGGGTTTTTTCAGGATAGGGGAAACTAAGGCATGTTTGAAGACTGAGGGGAAGGAACCCGAAGAGAGAGAGAGATTAAAGATATAGAGGAGGGAGGGTAACAAAGAGGGGGCTATAGAGATTAGAAGACGAGAAGGCCAGAGTTTTAGTTTTAGTTTTCTTTAACTCAACAACTCTACTCAAGTGGCATCAGGTTAGAATCAGATACTGAAATAGAACCTTGCCTTTAAGTATCAGATAGCAGCCAGTACATTC
>NC_056525.1:225755863-225822848 GCF_019175285.1 Sceloporus undulatus
CTTTAAAGAAGTATTCCCAGTAGATTGACTGTTATAGTCATTACTAAAGACTTTGCAGTATGGACAACGAGGGATCTGCTGTAGTCACCTGCAACTCTTGTGGGATATTTCTCTTCTTGCCCACAGAAGTCGAGAACTTCACATGCACCAAGTGCAAGTTGGTAGCACTCTTGGAGGAGAAAGTGCAGCAGCTGGAGTCAAGAGAAGCTACACTTCAGCATATTAGGGAACAAGAGCATTTCCTGGACACAATAGAACTAACCATCTTGGATGAGTACCATGCAGAGGAAGATGCTAGGGTGGAAGAGGTCACTTGCCATACACAGGAGGCAGACAGCTGGAGGAATGTCACAAAGAGAAGTAAGCCAAGAAGGAATTGTTCGGGGAGCTTGCAGCTAGAGAATCGATTCGAAGCTCTTTCCCTTATCAAGGAGGATGAAGAAGAGCAGCATGGACAGACTTCAGGGACAGAGCAGGGGAGCCTGAGAGTCCCACCCGAGGGAACAGTCGCTGCTAAGCCTCGGAGGAGGCGTGTGGTCGTAGTGGGGGACTCCTTGCTGAGGGGTACAGAAGCAGTGATATGTAGGCCTGACAAGATGTCTCGAGAGGTGTGTTGTCTTCCAGGTGCAAAGATCCATGATGTGACAGAGAGGCTGACAAGACTGGTCAAGCCTACTGACAAATACCCCTTCCTTTTGGTCCACGTGGGAACTAATGATACTGCAAGACACAGCCTTCAGAACATCAAAAGGGATTACGAGGCGCTTAGTAGGAAGCTGAAAGGAATGGATGTACAGGTTGTCATCTCGTCTCTTCTGCCAGTTGAAGGGCATGGTCCAGGAAGGGAGAGGAAAATAGCGGATGTGAACAACTGGCTTCGCAGATGGTGCCGCCAAGAAGGATTTGGATTCTTCGATCATGGGCTGCGGTTCCACGAGGAGGGACTTCTTGCAACAGACGGGTTGCATCTCACGCCAGTTGGAAGAAATGTTTTTGCCAACAGTCTCAAGAACTTGATCAGGAGGGCTTTAAACTGAGTTCCGAGGGGAAGGGAGACAATATTAAGGAAGGCGAAAGGAATGGCGAAAATAGTCAAACTGACATAGAGGAAACAAGAAAAAAAGTGCAAGGACCCAACAGTGGGAGGCAAAAAAACTTGCACTGGCAGCAAGTAAAAGGGAACTATGGTCTGCGATGTCTCTACACTAATGCACAGAGCATGGGAAATAAGCAAGATGAACTCGAACTCTTAGTACAACAAAGCAAATATGATATAATAGGCATCACTGAAACCTGGTGGGATGAGTCTCATGATTGTAATGTGGAAATAGAGGGGTATAACCTTTTAAAGAGAAATAGGCCAAACAAGAAAGGAGGAGGAATAGCACTATATGTCAGAGATATTTACAATAGTGAAGAGATCCAGGACATCAATCATGGAAGCCAGGTGGAGAGCATCTGGGTAAAAGTTAAAGGGGAGGGAAACAACAAGGATGTTACGGTGGGAGTCTACTACAGACCCCCAAGTCAGACTGAGGAATTGGATGATATCTTTCTAGAACAGATGACCACACAGTCAGAAAAGAGAGATGTAGTAGTGATGGGCGACTTCAACTATCCTGATATTTGTTGGAAGTCAAACTCAGCAAAATCTTCAAGGCCTAGCAAATTCCTCACTTGCCTGGAAGACAATTTCATGGTCCAAAAGGTGGAAGAGGCAACAAGGGGGTCAGCTATTTTAGATCTGATCCTAACCAACAAGGATGACTTGGTTAATGGGGTGCAAGTGGTGGGATCATTGGGTGGAAGTGACCATGTTCTCCTGGAGTTTGTAATACAGTGGAAAGGAGAAGTCAGGCATAGTCAGACACGCATCCTAGACTTTAGGAGAGCGGATTTCAGTAAACTTAGAGAAGTATTGAGGGCAATTCCATGGTCAGAAATACTAAAAGATAAAGGAGTTCAGGACGGATGGGACTTTCTCAAAAGGGAGATACTGAAGGCACAATTTCAAACAGTTCCAGTGAGAAAGAAAAAACGGGAGGTGTCTCAAGAAACCAGGATGGATGACTAAGGAACTTTCAACCGAGCTAAGTTTGAAACAGAACATGTATAAGAAATGGAAAAAGGGGGAAATCACAAAAAAGGAATTCAAAGAAATAGCAGGCATGTGTAGGGGTAAAGTCAGAAAAGCTAAAGCGCAGAATGAACTCAGGCTTGCTAGAGAGGTTAAGAACAACGAAAAGGGCCTTTTTGGATATGTCCGCAGCAAAAGGAAGAAGAAGGAAACGATAGGGCCACTGCGTGGAGAAGATGGCAAAATGCTAACAGAAGACAGAGAAAAGGCAGAATTACTCAACACCTTCTTTGCCTCAGTCTTCTCAGAAAAAGAAAAGGGTGCTCAACCTGAGGATAATGGAGCAGAGGACAGGATAGGGGCATTTCAGCACAGAATAAGTAAAGAGATAGTAGAGGAACACCTTATTAATCTAAATGAATTTAAGTCTCCGGGACCAGATGAACTCCATCCAAGGGTATTAAAAGAACTGGCAAATGTAATATCGGAGCCATTGGCAATAATCTTTGAAAACTCCTGGAAAACAGGAGAGATCCCAGCAGACTGGCGGAGGGCAAACGTTGTCCCCATCTTCAAAAAGGGGAAAAAAGAGGATCCCAACAATTATCATCCAGTTAGTCTGACATCAGTACTAGGAAAGATTCTGGAGCAGATCATTAAACAGAGAGTCTGTGAACATCTAGAAGGCAATGCCATAATCACAAAAAGTCAACATGGGTTTCAGAGAAACAAGTCATGCCAGACAAACCTAATCTCTTTCTTTGATAAAATTACCAGCTTGGTAGATGAAGGGAATGCTGTGGATATAGTATATCTTGATTTCAGTAAGGCCTTTGACAAAGTTCTCCATGACATTCTTGCAAACAAGCTTGTAAAATGTGGGCTAGACAAAGAAACTGTTAAATGGATCTGTAATTGGTTGACCGGCCGAACCCAAAGGGTGCTCAACAATGGCTCCTTTTCATCCTGGAGAAAAGTGACCAGTGGGGTCCCACAGGACTCTGTCCTGGGCCCAGTGCTATTCAACATCTTTATCAATGACCTGGATGACAGAATTGGAAGCATACTTATCAAATTTGCAGATGATACCAAATTAGGGGGAATAGCTAATACCCCAGAGGACAGGATCAAGATTCAAAATGACCTGAATAGACTAGAAAGCTGGGCCAAAGCTAACAAAATGTAATTCAACACGGAGAAATGTAAGGTATTGCACTTAGGGCGGAAAAATAAAATGCACAGATATAGGATGGGTGACACCTGGCTGAATGAAACTACGTGTGAAAGAGATCTAGGAGTCCAAGTAGACCACAAGTTGAACATGAGTGAACAGTGTGATGCGGCAGCTAAAAAGGCCAATGCTATTTTAGGCTGCATCAATAGAAGTATAGTGTCTAGATCAAGAGAAGTAATAGTGCCACTGTATTCTGCTCTGGTCAGGCCCCACCTAGAATATTGTGTCCAGTTCTGGGCGCCACAATTCAGAAAGGACATTGAGAAACTGGAGCGTGTCCAAAGGAGGGCGACAAAAATGGTAAAGGGTCTGGAAACCATGCCCTATGAGGAACGACTTAGGGAGCTGGGGATGTTTAGCCTGGAGAAAAGAAGGTTAAGAGGTGATATGATCGCCCTGTTTAAATATTTGAAGGGATGTCATATTGAAGAGGGAGCAAGCTTGTTTTCTGCTGCTCCAGAGAACAGGACCCGGAACAATGGATGCAAGCTGCAGGAAAAGAGATTCCACCTGAACATTAGGAGGAACTTCCTGACAGTTAGGGCTGTTCGACAATGGAATGCACTCCCTCGGAGGGTGATAGAGTCTCCTTCCTTGGAGGTCTTTAAACAGAGGCTGGATGGCCATCTGTCAGGGATGCTTTGATTTGGATTTCCTGCATGGCAGGGGGTTGGACTGGATAGCCCTAGTGGTCTCTTCCAACTCTATGATTCTATGATTCTTGCATCAGCTGTTTGTTTTAAGAGCTCTGGCTATGAAGAAGGGTGGGTACTTATTTTATTTATTTTGCAGCACTGGATGCAAACTTGCCCCAACGAACCATGGGAAAACTGGCAACAAACACAAAAACAGGGAGAATCCCATGAATAAACCACAAATAGCTTTCACACTTCAGCAATTGTGTAAAATAAATAAATAAATAAATAAATAAATAAAATTTGTGAATGAAATGGAAATGAATTTCCAATATTTTCCCAAAAATATTTATTTTCTGGTTCATATCACTTTCTTGTCGGATTCTAAGCAGTTTGCGCACAATGTTGTCTGAAAACCATTTGCGCAATTGTGCTCAATATGGTGGATATCAATGGCTTTTGACCCTTTTAAACTTCAAATTTTCCCCGTGTGATAAACTCCTATGATTAATACATTAGTACAATGGGATTTTCTGCCTCTTCTTTCCTCCAACTCTCACAATCTTTCACACTCCCTGAAAAACCTGTTTCACAGTTTCCTAGTTTTCCACACCAAATCATGAATGTATGTGTAGGGGGAAATTTACAGAAGAAAGGGAAAACATTTTCTTCCTCAGTTCTCTCAGCAGAATGACATTGTTGAATCTAGCCCTACATATCTGGAGGACAGCCAAACTCACTTAATTTAACATACTGTCAAAGAGCAAAAGAAGGTCTTCATCAAGCTACTATCAAAAATGTATTTTTATTTTAATCACATTGGAATATTAAAGTTTACTGACCCTTAGACTCTGTATTACATGAGCTTGTATTGCCCAGTTTGTTATATACAACCAAAAAAGAAAAAAAGAAGAAAGAAGAAAGAAAAAAAGAAAAAGTTTTCTCTAGGCATTTTCTAGATTCATACATTCTCCAGTGTGATTTTATGGTATGCTTTTGCTGAAAGTTGATCATAAAGTAATGCTGGAGGGCTAGAAATGCCTATGGAAGTGTTCTCCCTTGGAATTTCTGGTCCTCCAGCACAGGTTTATGATCAATGTCTGGTAGAAGCATACCATAGGACTGCACTGGAGGACCTAGAACAAGCCTAGATAGAACACTTTGTCATTCCTTTAAGGGGGGAAAAATAGCAGTCTAAATTTATTACAGAAACGGTCCTGAAACAGATCCCTTAGGTAATATGGGGTCTGACTGTATAGTATTACAATGTATGGCATTGTAAATCTGTTTCTTTAAATTATTTTATTAAAATGACCAAAATTATTTTATTAAAATGACCAACACCAGCAGCAGCCATCCATTTACATTGCCAACAGGGTTTTGCAATGTGTTGGTCCTTGGACAAGTGCTTGTCTGTGAAAACATTGACTCCTAACTGCATACAATTTCCAGGAATGGGGAGAAAAAACCAGTTGTAGCCACTACACATAAATATGAAACTGCTCCTTCAAATTAAAAATAAGATTCAGTTGTAAAAATTCTGACCTATTGGGATAATAGGTGCAGTGACTAGAGATGGCATCTCTCCTCTGGATGCCTGCCTAAGGTCAGTAATGGACTGGACGAGAAAAAACAAACTCAGGTTGAATCCAGAAAAAACGGAGGTACTAGCGAAAGGTCCCTCAGGTCTTGGGAATGAAATTAGTCACTCTGACCTGGATGGGGTCACACTTCCCCTAAAGGACAAAGTTTGCAGCTTGGGAGTACTCCTGGACTCATCACTACAATTGTCATCTCAAGTAGATGCGATAGCCAGGAGTGCTTGGTACCAACTTCAGTTGATACGCCAACTGCATCCCTTTGGTTTTTCAAAATTTAACCATATAACACCTATTTTGAAAGATCTTTACTGGCTACCCATCAGCTTCCAAGCACAATACAAGATGTTGATTATTACCTATAAAGCCCTATAGAGAAACGCCTCTCCCTATATAGTCCATCCCACACTCTTAGAACTTCCAGGAAAAATCTGTTGAAGGTGCATTCAACTAGATTGGTTTCAACCTCCCAAAGAACTTTTACTTTGGTGTCTCCTAAACTATGGAATAACCTTCCGGAAGAGATCCATCTTATTACCTTCTTGGAGGCTTTCAAGAGGGCAGTTAAGACGGATCTCTTCTGGCAAGCCTACCCACCCAATTCTTTGTAAGGATTTCACGCCACTCTTCTATTTAGGATGATTGTATTGTTTTTAAGCTGTTTTTAATGATGAATATTATATGTTTTATTCTTGTATACTGTTGTTTTTTCTCGACTGTAATCCTGCTTTGATCCACCTGAGAGAGGCAGGAAAATACAAATAAAAATGTTTATTATTATTATTATTAATAAAAAGTATATAATGGTTCCACAAAATTGTCACAGAATCTTGGGAATTTCTGTTCTAATCCATGGGGTGCAGTGGATTTATGAGAGAAACTAGATGAGATGAGATGAGATGAGATGAACTATATGGTCTTTGGCATACATGTTGCAGCATGTAAAATAGCAATGTGCACATAATGTAGTTAAATTGCCATCAGATATACACTATTATCACTCCAAGCATGTTCTAGCTTCATCAGAACATAATTTGTCATCTAAATGGAGCCTCTGGGAAGTTTAAGAACATATATCAAAAAAGCCTGTAAAGTGACAAAAAACACTGGTTGACTAATCAACTGTCCATAAAAAAAATAATTGCCTGTGTAATTATTTTAAATGATTTTAAACCATTTTATGGTGTTTTAATTACTTTAAATTATCTAGTGTTTTCATGGTCTGTCCCCTGTCATGAGATCGCTGAATACTGGGCAGGTAAGAAATAACAAATAACCCTTCAAATGGAAGAAGAATACCCTTTGCTAAAACCTTAATTTAAATGACTTTCTGAGAGGAAGAAATTGTAACTCCTTAAGAAAGTTTAACTATACAGTATATATAAAATGAGAGATACCATGTGTTGCTGTTGTAGTTTAAAATAAAGCTCACTTACATATATCATCAGAGCCAAAACATATATGATTAACTGCATCTTTCTGGGATCCAGAACAAACTTGGAAGAAGTGCTGTTGGTTTGCTTTTTAATCACACGCATGAAACACACAATACATACTGTAATGCATGGATGGAGAAACTCCAGCCCATGGGTCAGCTTTTGCCCACAGGGAATCTATCAGGTCATCTTGTACTCTTATCTCCAGTTTGTGCAATATTTTTCTACTCTTATCTCTAAGTTGTGATCAGAGAATACAGGCTGTTTAAAGGAAGCTTCAGAATGATACTCAGCTATGATTTTGACCCTGGGAGGTTGCTGTGCTGATATACAAATAAATGCATGCAATACAAGGTTATGCATTGCATATTTAGTACAAAGTATACATCTTTCCCCACATTAGCTTCATCCATCACTGGAATAGAACCTTCTTTAACTGCCCTTTGGCCCATGGGCCAAACAATATTTCCCATGCCATCAAATGCTTAATTGAAATTTAAAAAAATTAATGACACCTTTAACTCACAGTTTCATGAATTAAAATTTCTCATCACTAACTAAGAATGAGTCCCAATAATCACCTACAATATTAGATAAAATATGTTGGATTTCCCAGTCCTGTTTCACATGATTGGCTATCTCTAGGTAATGTCAAAGTACTTCACAAAGAGAAAATGCCACATCAAAAAGGGAGCATGCTTATTTAGGATAGTAAATGTCCACTCTGAACAAACATGAGCAGGGAGCATCCAGAGAATGTGTCAAAGCCAGTCCAGGCTAAAGCACAAAAAGTGATATCAGTCGTTAAAGGATCTCATACAGAGAAATCTGTTCATAGTTGCCGTCCAACTCCGAGCTGCCTTGGATGAAACTGATTATCTGGACCCATTTCAAACCAGCTTCAGGGTGGGATATGAAATTGAGACTGCCATGGTTGCCTTAGTTGATGATCTCCGTCTGGGCATCAACAGGGGAAGTGTGACCCTGCTGGTGTCCTTGGTCATCTCAGTGGCATTCGATACCATTGACCATGGTATCCTTCTGGAATGCCTGAGGGAGTTAGGGATTGGGGGTACTGCGCTCCAGTGGCTTCATTCCTATCTCTCAGGCAGATTCCAGATGGTGATGCTGGGGGAGCTACTCTTCTAAAAGAGACCTGACATCTGGTGTCCCTCAGGGTGCCATTCTGTCCCCCATGCTGTTTAACATTTACATGAAGCCGCTGGGAGAGATCATCTGAAGACATGGGGCACGGTGTTATCAGTATGCTGATGACACCCAAATATGTTTCTTTATGCCCCCAACTGTTGCAGTGACTAAGGATGGCACCTCTCCTCTGAATGCCTGTCTTGAGTCAGTAATGGGCCGGATGAGGGAAAACAAATTCAGGTTGAATACAGAGAATACAGAGGTACTCGCAATAGGCACTCCAGGTCTAGGGAAGGAACTTTGTCATCCTGTCCTGGATGGGGCCACACTTCCTCTAAAGGATGAAGTTAGCAGTTTGGGAGTACTCCTGGATCAATCTCTACAGTTGTCATCTCAAGTAGATGCGACGGCCAGGAGTGCTTGGTACCAAATTTGGTTGATACACCAACTGCGTCCCTACCTGGACCAAAAGGACCTTGAAGCAGTAGTACATGCTCTGGTAATCTCTCATCTTGATTTCTGTAACATGCTCTACCAAGTTTGGAAGCTTCAATTAGTTCAAAATATGGCAGCCAGATTGGTCACCAGTTCATCAAGGTTTGACCACATAACTCCAATTTTGAAAGATCTTCACTGGCTGCCGATCAGTTTCCAGGCCCAATACAAGGTGTTGGTTATTACCTTTAAAGCCCTACATGACTTGGGCCCGAGTTACTTGCAGGAATGCCTCTCCCTACATAATCCTCCCCGCACTCTTAGAACATCAGGGAAGAATTTGATGGAATTACACACAACCAGACTAACTTCCACTTCCCAGAAAGACTTTACTGCAGCTGCTCCAAAACTCTGGAATACTCTCCTGGAAGAGATTCATCTCACTATCTCCTTGGAGGCTTTTAAGAGGGCAGTTAAGATGGATCACTTCTGGTGAGCTTACCCACCTAATCTCTTATAAGACAAATTCTTCTACCTCTTTGACCTAGACTGAAACATCTCTCTCCTCTTTTGCTTTGATAGTATCATTTTAACTGTTATCTATTTTTATATTTTACTGTACTACATCATTGCATTTATTGTTGTGAATTGTACTTGTATATTGTATATTGATATTGGGTTGTAATCCTGCCTTGATCCACCTGGGAGAGGTGGGAAAAATAAATAAAATTATTATTACTATTATTATTAAGTTCATGCATAAAGAGCAGTCCTATAAGTTTCAGAAGCAATCAAGTAACCAGCCAGAGCCCTCTGTTGGACAACAAGTCAGACAAGTAGTCAAGGAGTTCACAAGTCAGGAGCAAGAAAGAAGAGATGAAGAGAACAATGATGAAACCAACAATCTCATGCTTCCAGTGTCTGGGGGAGTGCAGCTGATTCTCATTTGATCAACATCCATCATGTGAGGCTCTCTTAATCCTTCACAGCTTAATTTTTTCTAGCTGTTGTTTCTGCCAGTGTCTTTCCTGAGAGTGAGATGGGAAGATGGATTCCTCTTGGAGGATCTAGGATCTCCCTCCAATGGCCTTACAGAGTGGTTGGCAGTCAGAAATTTCAGTCTCCTCTCAGATTCCTCTTGCTGGGGATCATTCTCTTAGCTAATTGTTTCATCTGAGAAGGAATCATAGAATAATAGAATTGGAAGAGACCACAAGGGCCATCCAGTCCAACCCCCTGCCACGCAGGAACTCACAATCAATGCATCCCTGCCAGATGGCCATCCAGCCTCTGCTTAAAGACCTCCAAAGAATAGTTGATGGTTTCTGAGAGCTGAGAAATACTTAAACAGGGCTTAAACCAGGAGCCTCCAGGTAATGCATGTACAATACTAAACTAAGGGTGTGCAAAAAATTCATTCTGACTTGGGTATAAAGCTAAGATTAGTGAAGGAAAACAGTACACTAGCAAAGTTGGGATTTTTTCTCCAATGGCATGAGCGGCAAAAAAATGAACATGGAATTTGAGGAAATGAAACAAAAGTGATTTTCATCATCCTAGCCATGGAAATTTGAGGCTCACTATCAGTAGCCTGGAGGACCAGTATGGTACAGTGGTTTGAGTGATGGAGTAAAATTCTAGAAAGCTGAGGTCTGAATCCTCACTCAGCTATGGAATCCGTTGTGTGACTCATGTTCTATCAAAAGAAAGGTAATGGAAAACCTAATTTAAATCAATCTTGCCAAGAAAATCCTGTAGTGGAGTGGCCATAAACTGGATTTGACTTACGGCAACTTGATACCAACAGCAAAATCAATACCTTGAGGGTGCTGGTGTCTAGCTGTTTAGTTACAGTGCCTCTGGTTCACTCTGGAAAATTCAAATGATGATTTGCCAGATGCAGTTGCCACCAGAAAGGGCCCAGAAACAGGAGGTGCGCACCAGAGAGTGTTTGGCTGTCCTGAGATCTCCCTCAAACATAAAGCCAATCTTGATTCGAGATGGTATCATATTTACATCTCACAAAACCATGAGTGCCAGATTCAGCAAACACAGTTTTGATTGCAGTGAGATTTGGCAAACCAAGCTGCCAAAGCTCCTTTGGGAAATCTATGACTGCCTATAAAACAGGAGCAAAGAAAATGAATGACTTGATGTTATCGTACTTTGAATTTTCTTACCCACTGCTGCCAGGTATGTGAAATCTTTATAGCCCACTGTCAGTTCTTTTCAAGTTAGGTTGAAATACTTCAGCAACAGTGAGCATGCTTCATTGTGAATGGTGATACCACCATGCAACAGGCGCCATGTGTTCTTTGATTTAGGAACTGAGGGAAAAAGCAGAAGGGTAACATACAACATGGGACTAATCTGACAGTCTCCTTTCATCTTTTATCTCTCCAATTCTGCAGAGGCCAGACTGATGAATTGTTTTGTCTGGGGTCAAGAAGAATTTGAAACAAATTTGATTGCCCATGTATACATCCTACTAATCTTTTTAAAATGCCATGGGGTTAGGGGTTGTGGTGCAGAAACCATGCCTGATGTTAAAGTCACTAGGTTAGGTCTCAGCCACAGATATCATGATATTCCTGGCTTAAGCCCTGGAGTTTCTGATGAAACTCTGGAGAATATACAGATTCTATAGACAATGTTTTCTTAAGCATTTAACAGTATTTTCTTTCATTTTAATTGTGTGTTTCCTCTTTCTAAATGAACTTTTTCTGTGCCTTACATTATCTTGCAAGTCTGCCTACATAATGGTATGAATACTTTTGCTATTAAATTTAGCAGCATCTGCTTTCTGTAAACACTCATTACACTGAATCTGGGTTTTCAGCAATGTGGTATTACTCAGCTGCTATATAATAAATCTCCAACATTCTTAGAAATAAAACTGTCACACAGTTGGATATTATTGTTTAATAAACATTCCTGAAGATCACACATTAGGAGTAACCAATTTTTGCTTTCTATGTTTACTGAATGGTCTTTATTGAAGCCATCCAAATACTAATGGTTAAACTGCTAACAGAAATGCTGGATATGAATGGATGTTAGGGACCTCTGGCATATGGCTATAAATAAAGTAAAAATTATTTTCTCTAACTTTGATCAAACATTAGTTGGTGTAGTTTATACTTATTAGTTTTACTGGAAGAAGCACTGTGGTGTCCAGATGATACTGAGCTCTCAAATGAGCTTTAGAATCCCATGTCATAGCAAGAAGCTGAACAGTAACATAAAGAGAGATCTTTTCCCACCCCCAATGAAATAAAAATTGTACAGCATGTTTTGATGACTGCTACAATAGAGGGATCCTCCTTTGAGGCACATTTTATGAAAAGAGAATAATATGGCAGTGTCCTAACCTATAATGTTCACTATTGCTAAGAGATGACAGTCCAGATGGGATGGTGAAAGACAATTATACAAACCATCTTCATGTTGGAATAAAGTCAGGACCCTGGACAGGACCAAAGGTGAATTGTCAGGGTGGAAGAGCAAGAGGTTCAGGACCTTGGGCAGTGATTCTACAGCTGAAACCATAAGGAGCAAGTTGTAGCCTGGGGAATAAAGGCAAGAGACCACTTGTCAACTACAGGATCATGCCAGTTAAAATCACTGTCCTTTGCTGCAACTCTAGACTCACTTGAAGTGGTTGTAATTTAGGAAGTAACATGAGCAGTCCACACTTTGCTTTTCTGCTGTTAAGAGGAACTTCTTTGCTCATATGGGGAGTTGACAGCTGCTACTACTATGGTACAAGATATGAACTTTTTTTGGCCTATGGGAAAAAACCAGCCTTCCCTCCATATCCATGGATTCTGCATACATGGATTCAACCATCCATGGCTTAAAAATATTTTTTTAAAAAATCTTCAATCTTGATGTTGCCATTTTATATCATGTTTGTTGTGAGCCTTCAAGTCATTTCCAGCCTATCACAATGTTTTCTTGGCAAGATTTGTCCAGAGGGAATTTGCCATTGGGAATTTCCCATGAGGCTGAGAGAGTGTAACTTGCCTAAGGTCACCCAGTGAGTTTCCATAGCTGAGCAGGGATTTGAACCCTACTCTCCAGAAACATAGTCCAATGCTCAGACCACTACACTACATTGACTCTCCCACTGGCATAATGAAATGGTATCCCCCATTTTATATAAAGGAAACCATTTTACTGTGTCATTGTATACAATGAGACTTGAGAATCCATGGATCTTGAAATCTAAGTGAGGGTCCTGGAAACAAATTCCAGTGGGTATCAAGAGCCCACTGTATTCAATGGTCCATGAAAACACCTACCCCAACACATCTGAGTAGGCAGCTTGGAAGGGAGGAGGTAAAGAACAGGTCTTCTACAATTTTTTTAAAATACAGTATTACTTATGAAGAGGCAGAGCTTGGATAAGTTACTCTTTTGGCTACAGCTCTAGAATCCTCCAGACAGCATGGTGAGTGAAATGTTAGGGGCCTCAGAAACCAACAACTAGCAAATCCAACATTATGGTCATGATCTCGTTGAACAGTCCTTATGCAGAAAGTATGGTACATTACTGGCTGACAGCAGAGGAGGACATGCAGGAGCTCTCTTAGCACACCTCTGCCATTTAGAGTCAGTTCAAATGGGAAGGAACTGCATTCTGGCACTGTACACCAGCCATTGTACAGCTGGGGGGTAAAACATTGCCCAAAGAGGTCCTGGATACCTTCTTTTGCAACATACAAGAAAATACTTAGTCTGAACTAACACTTGCTTGCAACAGCATACGTCAGCAACTAGCCTTTGTTTCCCTATACTCACTTAAACTCATTGGTATATTTTTTTTTAAAAAAATGCTTAAACACTGGGGATTATTTGAAGTGAGTACATGGGGAGAAAATAAACCAACAGAACTGCATTGACCACACATGTTAATTTTTTCCCCTGTGTCTGACATGATATTTAAATAAACATATTGAGAGCATTTATCTGAGCATTCACATGTGTTTATGGGACCACATACACAAATAAACAGCTGGTGTTTATTTAAATATGCAATCAATGAAATAAACACAGCTGCATTTGAGAGATGTGATTTCAAAAAATGTGGTTTGTTATGCAAATGACTACAGCTCTTTAAATACACTTGTATTCAATAAGCAATAGTGTAGAACAACCCTTTTGGCAAAAACTAACTATACCTAAGTTGTTTCAAGCAGAAAAAAGTGTCCTTGTTGTGATATAGGAGGGGGGTTAGTTCTGAAGTTATCAATCAAACACAATCAAGTACTCTTGTTTTCAAATTTGTCCCATATAAAGACACATTCAAGCATTGGATTTGTAAACCCAGGGCAATCTCCTTGAATAGATGATAGTTCCCCAATACTGATGGGCACAAAGCTTGGAAGTAAATAGCGACAAGTGAAGATTTACATGTAATGCATTCTTCATTGCAATAATTAAGGCATAACTAAGTTACATTACAAAAGTAACACTACAATGTAATTCCATTTCTGATGTAAGTGTAACTAGCTATTTTTATAGTTAGATATAGGAAGCAAATCTTCATGTATTTTATTCTTGTAAATAACAATTTCAAACATATTCTCCCCACTGGGTAAAAGTATGAAAGTTTTTACATCTTTTTCAATAACTTTTACATTTCAAGAACTTTCTGTAAAACAACTGGTAAATATTGTTGAGCAAAATAATCGTTTCACACAAGAAGTGCACTATTTTACACAAAATACACTGCTGGCTTTCTGTTAGGTATGGTGCTTGTTATTCTCTGAAGGAGAGCAAAGATGTAGCTATGGCCTGTTACAGACAGCCAAAATAAAGGCTGGAGCGTGGCTTTGGTGTGACTTCTGGACTCTTAGGATGCATGCATCATTAAAACACCATACTTCCACTGTGACTCGAAGCAGCTTTATTTTGGCTGTCTGTAACAGGCCTTTGTGTCTGGGAACATTGTGGAAATGGGGCTGACAGTATGGTCATGGGTCCCATTGTACAATGGACATCAGAGTGCTATGGAATCCATTGTACAATGGGCAGCAGAACTCTAGGCAACTTGTTCCATAATGGAAATTCCATTACACAATAGGACACCAAGTAGAATGTCCTGACATGTATTGCTGCAATTCATTAGAAATGTTGCATGTCCTGCCGGAGATGTAACTATGACATCATAAAAATTCAAATCATAATCTCTAATGCAGGATCTCACCCGTGATTTTTTGGATAGATGTAATGGATGGTGTGTGTATATATATATATATATATATATATATATATATATATATATATGCCAAAAATGCAAGAAAAAATATTACTTTTATTTTTGCTATTTCTCATCGATCAAAAGACCTATCACTCATCTTTCTATTCTTATGCAGAGGTTTTGTTGACAGTATGACTCAAAATGTAAAGGTAATATTTCTCATCAAGGAATCAAAAATATTCAATCAAAGGAATCTCATCCAGGAATCAACCGTACACAAAAACTAAAATTCCCAGAATTCCATAGAGTTATTTTTACAGTGTTGATGCGGCCATAGTTACAAGGGCATGCAACTTCATTGTTCAAATGTGGTTCAGACCTCAGGTCAGTGGCTTGTAGCATTCTGATATTTTTAAAAGTAACCAGATGTAACAACTTATTTATTTTATGAGTAATGAAAATGCAAAGAGATATTTGCAAAACACTATTGTAATTATTTTGGACTGTATAACTGTATCTGCTGCTAATTACTATTGCTACTAATTACTTTTTAAAGCAACTTTCAAAGCTCTGGATTCAAGAGAGGTTCACAGCCCCCAGACTGTGGAACGGCCTGCCGGATGAGATCCGTCTACTTACATCCGTAGACAGCTTTAAAAAAGCTGTTAAGGCAGATCTCTTCCGGCAGGCCTTCCCAGAATAGAGAACCCGGCCTTAGAAGAACGTCTGGGAAAGATACTGCTGCTCCCATTGATTGTTTGCGGGTGTGATGTTGCTGACTTTTTGGTCAGTTTTTAACTTGTATGTTTGTTTGTGTATTTTTTGGTTTGTGCCTTTTTAAATATTGTATTAGATTTAATACTTTTTTAAGGAGGGGAGGGTATTAGGAACTTTATATGTTCTGTATTTTTAACTTTGTTAGCCGCCCCGATTGTTCTCAGAGGGGCGGGATACAAATAAATATTATTATTATTATTATTATTATTATTATTATTATTATTATTATTATTATTGCCTATTTTAGTACTGATATTTTTTTCATGATAGATTTAGCCAGAGCTTGAAAGAAATACTTTTTTGGACAACAGCTCTCAGAATCCCATAGCCAGCCTGGCCACTTCCAATATGTGGGGGCTTCCTAGCATGATAGAGATATCTGTACATATCTAAGTACATCTAAACTTAGTGGAAATTAAAGCAAATATTTCTTGCTACCTTCACTGCAAACTGAATTTGGAAAGCAATAGTGGCTAGTCAGTAGGATGAGGAATGTGCTCTAGGTTTTATTTTGGAAAACTGAAATCAATATATCATGTCCATAGATCAGAGTGAATCTGTTCTAAGCATAACTAAGGCAGGGTACAGACCGCCAGAAAGAGGCGTCAGGGAGGCGCCTCTTTGCTGCTCAGGAGCGCCGCAGCATACAAATTGTGCGGTGCTGCTGTGCAGCAGAAAAGGAACTCTGAAAAGTGGCTCCTTTTTGTGGCTCCGCAAAGCGCCAGAGACAGTGCGGTTATGTCGCAGCTGCGCAGCACCGTTTGGAGGCAGTGCAGCTGTGATGTCATTGTTATACACGCTGTCTGTATGGCACTGCATAACGGCGGCACATGCACGACATGCTAGGGTTGCGGGGCGTATGCATGCGCTGCTCCAAGGCAACCCTAGCACGTTGTGGACACACCTAAGTTTGAGCCCAACCCACTGAGTTGGCCAAGGATCCTAAACAAAAAGCACACTAGGTTTTGGACTGTGGACATAAGATTCCTTTATTTAAATCCAGCGTTTCATCCAATTCACAAGATCATGACACATCTTGTTAAAATTCCTATTTGGGTCTTCTTCCTTAATGTCTCAAGATTTTTTGGTGAAGCTCAGAGAGCTACTTCAATCCACCAGCAATTAAAATTTAGACAAAGGACAGTTTCTTCTCACACATGGCATTTCTACATTTGGATTTATGTGCAATACCTCCCTTTGGTTATGGCTTCTCTTAAATACCATTAAACAAACATATTCATTGGTGTCCCATAAAGTTTTGGTATATTTATGGTCTTCAGTTTTTACAGCACTAATGTACAGCACAAGTGGTTTAGTGATGAATGTCCAACATAGATGGCAATGTTTACTTTAGTTTTTGTGCAAGTACATTAAAAAATTGTATCACTGTATCTCTGTTGGAATTACTTTATAATTTTAGAGGATAAGTAAACCAAACAATTCCAGAAATGACCATAGCAATAAATGAGTGATTTTAGTTTCCCACAGCGCCATAGAAATAGCAAAATGCTACAGCACTTTTCTCACTTTCCATTCTCATAATTCTTCATACTTCCATTAAACTCCATATGGTCTTAGCCCTCACTTTGGTTTTAATGAGATCTTCTGCATAACTCTCCACACATATAACTCTCCCAAGAAGTTGGGACAAGAAAACTTTCAACTGAAGGGTATAACCAAGAATAGTTTTCATACATGACACACATCCTTGATACTTTATGCAGGCAACTATTTATGCAATTTATAAATATTACAAGATCCAAGATCTTTTAAGCAGATTTGCAATAACTGGCAAGTAAGTTACATGAAACAGCAGCTTCTGCATGATGATAATATAATAAGAAGCATTGACCTAAGATTGGTCTACAGTAAGGATATGATGAATATTGGCTAATGCTTGGATTTCCAACACTGAGGGCACCCCAATGAGTAAATTGAGGCTCCTTGCAACATTCTCCATACCTGTATGGAACAATATTTTTGTGTAGAAAATGTATTTTTTCTCGTTATTTTCAATGGAGCAAACTTTGACTTATAGTGACCCTATGAATGAGAGACCTCCAAAAGCCCCATTTATCAACTTCCTTCCTCAGGCCTTGAAAATTCAGGCTCGTTGTTTCCTTGATGGAAGCAATACACTAGCACTCTTCTTTTCCTGCTGCCTTCCCCTTTATGAAGTAATGTGTTACTTCCAGTGTGTGGAATAAAGAGAGTGAGTACCATGTATACCACTTTGAATTGGGTGGAGGAAAGACAGCGTATTAATGTAATACAAGCAAACAATGAAAGTTGACCTAAACAGAGACACCTTCAAATTGTTCAAAATATGGGAAGCAGCAGAGTACAGAAAAGCTACTCATAGTAAGCCCGTCTACCAAAAATAATAAAAAAGTTATTTTGGGGGTACAACTGCCAGAATCTCATAGTCAGCAGTCATGGTTGTTAGGGGTTGGGGGAGTTGTAACTTTTCCAAGAAAGCAGCTTTACTGCAGGTCAGAACACTAGTGCATCTACCTTTGTATTAGCTACTCTGGCATACAGTTCCAGGCAAGACACTTTTCAAATCCTACCTAGAGATGCAAAGACTTCATTGGAAGTTATCCCTTCCAGTATTACTAGACATTGCTTCACTAGCTGTGACTGAATCCCTCTTGGCCTCAGAGAGAAAGAAGCTGAGGTGACTTCTGCTAAAATGTCTGGATTTGTGAATTTTACCCAATCAAAACCCACCTGGACTTCATAGATCTCTATTTTGGTGAGATCCATATGGATGACTTTATATCACACAATAAAAGCAGGAAAAGAAAAGAATGAGTCACTCACACCTCTTCTTCTTTCTGCCCCTTTGTACTGCAATAAACAACACTTAGCATGATGGCACCAAGTTGGAACTGAAATCTGAGAAGCTTTGGCTACAAGTAATATGGCCATTTGGGCAGTAAGTGAGTGAATTCCACTCATGCATCCAGCTTTAAATCATTGCTAAATGAAATGTTGCTTGCTGTTATTTCTGTTTTGCTCTTCATCCGAGCCTTGTAAAACAATATATCTCATTTTTGTACTTGGCTTTGCTTTCCTGGACCCTCCAGTGGTCCATTTCATTTCTACAATAAATCCAAGCCAGATAGTGGACAATAATAAATCTCTATTATTCTGCCAAGTAAAACCTTTGGCTAGAGGAACAGCTTTGTAATCACACCAAAACATTGCAGTGTAATCAGAAGTACATAAAACAGTGCAATGTAGCAAGATAACAGGACTGTTTATTTTGTTCTAAAGTAGCAGGAGAGGGAGGGGAAAGCTGCCTGAAAATGGCAGTCAGACACATAGCAATGTGACTTTTGGGGGACTTGTTTCTGTAATAATGACAAGCAATGTTACTTTGCATGGAACAAATACGTTTGTTATTGCATTGTGAATTCCTACAATATACATGTGGACACAGAGTCCCATCCATCATAGGGCACTATATACACATGTACATATACTGAAATGGGGGAAAGTTTCAGAGTATCTCTTCCTCTCCTCTCCTCTCCTCTCCTCTCCTTTCTCTTCCATACTTATTAGCTGAACAAAACCTCACAAAGAAAGGCCACATTAGTAGCTACCCATATGATCTTTCCTCTTTCAGGAAGAATCCAGAAATATTGTAAGCAGACTTAGATTTGACAGTATCAAATTTACATCATATGTTTGTCCCAAAGTGCTCAAGGCTCTCAAATTCCCTTCCCAGAGAGGTTAGACTGGCACCCTCCTTACTATCTTTCTACAGGCAAGTAATAATTTTTTCTTTCTTTTCCTTTTTGGCAGGCCTTGGAGGACTTAATGTGCAAGGATAATGGACCTTGCACAATGTGCTGGATCTTCTAGTTGGTGTTTTCCTTTTATTGGTTTATGTCTTTAACAAGTTTTAATTTTTTTATAGTTTTTTTAGCTATGTTTGTTGTATGTTGCCTTAACTGTTGTTGCCTTAACTGTTTATGTTGACTTAGGGCTTTACTGCAGAAGTAAAGTAACTGTCACCAAAGCTGCTCTTTTTGTGGGGTCTAATTGAAGTTTAAAAGCTACATGTAGTAATCTCCTTAATTTCCAAAGCAGGAAAAAGACAGGGTGGTGGTGGTGGTGAAGAAGGTAGAATTCTGATGCACTGTAATAAATAAAATAAATTAAAAAATTATTTCTACCCTGCTTTATGTTAAAACAATCAAAGCGGCTTACCATGTTAAAAGAATACAACAATATGTATTGTACCATGAAAATGGATTTCACATACTATCACGTTGCATGCTACTCACATCTATGGGAGGTTAAAGCAACAGCAAATTCAGGTATGGGACATATGCGCCCAAGATGTTATAAGTGACATCTGACATATGGCTCTACTCACCAGCTTTTTCTCAAAAACTTCTCACAATGAGAAAAAGTTGTTAAGGGCAGGTTTAGGTTAGGGCATATAAAGATTTATCTGTAGGAAAGCAGTGGGTGAGCCTGCATAAGGATGAGACAGGGAGGTCAATGGCAAACTATTTCCTTCCCACAAAGAGAGGCAAATAAGTCTTTCCCAAGCTGACAGGCATTCAATTGCTGACCAACCCCTGCATAGGCTTGCCTGATGTATCCCGTAACAGGTTTTGCTCTTTTACTGTAAACTTTCCTAATGTGTTGTCTGTGATAATTTGGTTCTAAAACATAGGCTGTTAATATTACTGCATGAGATATGCAGGGGGATTTTTAAGGATTGCTTCCTTTGGAACAAATCACCAGTTTTGTTAGACATGAAAAGGAAATGTCTAAGTGCTTCTGTTCCAGTTGAAGTAAGCCATCATCCTTCCATGAATTCCCCATGGCAAGAAGGAAAGCTGAATTGCTAAATGAGATATAGAAAATGTAAAATGTTTCCACACCATGAACAATGGACATTGTAGGGAGGAGCTGGGCCAACAGGGGCAGTATTTATTTTGTAGCCCTGAGGGTAAAGCTACAATTCATCATACTATTAAATCAGTGGCTGTAGCTCAAACTGAGTTTCACATATAAAAGCTGCCTCACTATAGGTAATTCTTTTACTGAGTCAGACACTGTAAAAATTGTAACAGTCAATAAATCACTAGAAATAACAACGACATTATTGTTATTATATAGACATGAGGATGAGCCAAGAACATTAATGACAATCTGAAAATCTCCTTAAGTTATGCACAGAGAAGAATTAGCATAACATGTAAAAGATTACCTACGATGGGGAGTTTAGAGAGCTGGATATGTTTAGCCTGGAGAAAAGAAAATTGAGAGGTGACATGTTAGCCATGTTTAAATATTTGAAAGGGTGTCATACTGAAGATGATAAAGCTCCAGGGACTAGGGGGTATCCACACTGCAGAAATAAAGCAGTTTGACACAGTTTTAACAGTTATGGCTCTATCCTATGGAATTCTGGGATTTGTAGTTTGATGAGCTCTCTGGCAGATCAGGTTGCATACCTCAGCAAACTACAAATCTCAGGATTCCACAGGATGGACCCATGACAGTTAAACTGGTTTCAAATGGCTTTATTTTTTTAGGTGGAATCCACTTTCTTTAGGTGGAATCCATTTCCGTTCTTCCATTGTGACACGGAAGAAGGAAAGTGGATTCCACCTAAACATTAGGAAGAACTTCCTGATGGTATGAGCTATTCAACAGTGGAATATGCTACCTCAGAGTGTGGTGAAATCTCCTTCTTTGGAGGATTTTAAACAGAGGCTGAATCGCCAGCTGTCAGAGTGCTTTGATTGTATCTTCCTGCATGGCAGAATGGGGTTGAAAACCATGTGTCCATTGTAAAAGTGTTCATAGCTAAAACGGTGTGCAAAATGTTTAAGCTAAAATGTGTACAGGAATATATACCCTTTTTGGCCAAAAAAAAAAAAAAAAGTAAACAAAGCACAACTTCATTTGCAGAAAGAAGGGGGAAAACCCATGTCTCACAACTTGATATCAACCAAGGATAGGACAATATTGCAAAAAGGAATCATTCAATGAAATCAAAAGTGGGGAATTTTCACTTGTAATGAATAGTAAAAATCATCCAACAGACCCGTCAGTGGACAGGACACACATGCATTGTTGGGTCAACTGATTTTGACACAACATCTAAAGATAGCTGCTCAAACTCAGCTTCAGCACCACAATGTTAATGTAGCAGCCACCACATCAGAAGCAAGCTGGAAAGCCATGACAGCCATGTAATCACATGCTTGCAGTCTAAATATGCCACATAGTCTAGTCCTCAAATTAGGGAAGAGATCCTATTTTATCTTAATAACAGAGCATTTGTATTTTGAGTACTGGGAAAATGGTGGGAGCCCAAAGACAACATGAAACCAGGCTCCTTATGTAGTTGATTAATTTAACCTGCATTATAACGTGAGCGAGCTCTGGGGCAAATCACTAATGAAGCTCAGAATCAAAGTCACTACCAGCAAATGTCAAGTATGGATAAATGTAAGGATACATTTGATTAAACAAAGCTGCTAGACAACTTGGCTCAGATTGTACCTGGGACCAATGGAACCAGCACAAAGGCCAACATTAACAAAGCCCTTTCTCCTTAATGCCTTCTGCTAATCCTACCTTTTAGTACTTGTTTTGGAGAACGGGGGGGGGGGGGGAGATTTAATATAAACTGGCTTTTCCAGCGACGCAATGTTAATTTGACTGGCATTTCATGTCATTTCCCTTTTATTTAAACTCCATTCTATTCTTGGGTGTACTATAAAGCTTTTATTGAGAAAAGAGTGAGATGGATATTTGAAAAGAAATGTACAGTATATAATTGGCTCCAGTAGAGTTGGCAATGGGGCAATATACTAGACAGAATAATCCTGAACTGGCAAAGGCTGAATAGAATGATCTCATAAGTGCATTCTGCCTCTGCTTTCTATGAAATGAGTAGCTCCTTTAAAAAAAAACAACCAGTAGAAGGATAAAAATAAATAGAAACGAATTACAGACAAATAAATCTTACAAAAGCTTTTATAAGGGAAGGAAAGATTTAATAGCACTAGTTTATTTTAAAAAAATATAGAACCAGTTCCTAAATGTCAAGTAATTGTTTAAACAATAAATACGTAATGAAGCATGCTATTAAATTCTGGGCTAAATTTCAATGCAATATGGATTTTGCATATGTATACTGTCCAAGGAAGTATTTTGCATTTAGCTTTATGCATGCTTAAATTGCACTGAAATCTGGAAGAAGAAGAAAAAGCAGCAGATTGAATTTATTTATGCCTTGGCAGTAAGGAAGCAAATGTGTTTTCTAATTATAAGCACTAACTCTGATTGTAGCCAAACTGTTCAGACGTGATCTAATTGTAAGTAACAGAACATGTATTTTATACGTGTCAGTAAAGAGTAATAAGAGGGAAAGCTTTCAAGTCATAGCAGCTCATGCTTTTAAACATGCCTGGGTTGACTGCCTTGGTGCAATATATGGGAGAAAACTCCACAACTCACAACTCTTTTACATTTTTCTATATAACTCTCCTAGAAGCAAGGTGACAGCATGATGACATGTTGTTGTTGTGTGGATTCAATTTTTTTCCAGCTTATGATGACCCTAAGACAAACCTATTGCAAAGGTTTCTGGGGCTGAGAATGTGTGACTCATCCAAGGTTACCCAGTGGGTTTCCATGGTCAAGCAGAAAATTGAACCTTGATCTCCTGAGTTGTAGTCCAATGCTCAAACCATTACACCATGCTCAGTCTCCTGCCTCATTGGAAAAGATGATAATGGTCCAGTACAGGCCGCCGGTTTGTGGCGGCCTGGGGCCAAAATTAGAGCTCGGGAGTGCGGAGTATCCACATCCTCACAAGCCCTAGAGCACGGCAGTGGTGCCATTATGGTGGCCTCCCATCCACACAGGGGCCTCCATGATGATGCAAGCACAGTGCAGCATCTGCATGTCATGGCACCGTGCTTACGCCATTGATGCACAACAGTGTGCCAATGGCGCACTCATGGCAGCAGCCGCACGCATCAAAAAGTACCCACTTTTAGTGGGTTCTTTTTGGTGCAGAAGGAGCCCGTGTAGTTTGTTTACTGCGAGCTCCCTCAGGAGCAAAAATGGACACCTCCAGCCCACACTCTCAGGGTGGTCTATCAAGCCCCAATGCTTGTTAAAATTAGGTGAAGTAGGAACAGAGGGAAACCATATCTCAAGTGGATTAACTCAACTAAAGAAGCTATGCGCCTGTGTTTAAAAGACCTGAGCAGGGCAGTTGATGGTCAGGGCTCTCAGAGGTCTCTCATTTATAGATCACCATAAGGTGAAGTTGAGTTGATGACAAACAGCAATAACAATGTTACTGTTATTAGTTCAGTATCTGAACTTTTTGCCAGTTATCTTCTTGTGAAAATTCAGGAGCTGTAATATAATCTGTACACTGCATTATATAACATCTGGAGTTTACCATGAAGCATCCTACTGGAAGTACAGAGTAGGCAGTAGTATTTACCTTTCCATCAGTACTTTTTCATCATATTGTACAACCTTTAAATATTTTTGCAGGTTTGCATAGTTTGTAAATAAATGATTTTCCTTTTACATTTCTAATATTTCCAGTAAATGAAAAACAATGATGAAATATTATTTCTACACCTTTGCTTGACAAATGAAAATACACTTGGGATTACTAGAATTTAATAGCTTCTTTCAGCGTTTGAGACATTGACTTTTCCTTCCCAATGAAAAGGCCATTAAAATAACACTGCATTATTTGTTACGTTACAGGCTTGTGATGAAATTATGAAAGCTCAGTTACTGCATGCATTTCAATACACAAATTGGTTATGCAACCTAGGCCAAATGGTATATTTATGCTCAGCACACAGTTATTCTATGTAAACTATTTACTACCTTAAAGCTGCAATGAGGAAAATAAAAATGTACAGGTGCTTTTTTATTGAGTTGGAAACTTCAGCTACTACAAAACTCAACCACCAGAATGCTTGTGAAAGCTGGACAGTTAGTCATGAAGTCATGGCCTTTATAATAATAATATAAAAATAAATGATTTATTTATAGCCCACCTAGTCACAAGGAATCTGGGTGGTTTAAAGCAATAAAATACATAAATATAAAATACATAAAAACAAAAATAAAAATACACTCTTCTTCTTGAGGCTAGCACTAATTGAAATGGGCCTGCCTTTTCATAGAATCATAGAATCGTAGAGTTGGAAGAGACCACAAGGGCCATCCAATCCAACCCCCTGCCATGCAGGAACTCTCAATCAAAGCATCCCCGAAAGATGGCCATCCAGCCTCTGTTTAAAGGCCTCCAGGGAAGGAGACTCCACCACTCTCCAAGGGAGTGTGTTCCACTGTCGAATAGCCCTTACTGTCAGGAAGTTCCTCCTATTGTTTTTGCCCGCTCCCAGGCCAGATGATGACAGTTGCCATGGAGGGAGGGCTCTTCTTCTTAAGGCTAGCCCTGATGGAGATGGGCCTGCCTTTTCACTCCCTCCCAGGCCAGATGATGGCCTTTGGGCTGATTTCAGAAAGTTTATGTGCATTATTGTGAATTTTTGTGAATGCACCTTGTTGGAATATGTAATAATTATTACCTTGTTGAACATCCTAACAAATACTGCATAGGATGGTTGTCTTTATGATTGGTTATGTTTGCTGTGTGTATTCCTGATAACTTCACAAAGGAAAGATAAACTATATATCATCTAACTGATCCAATCTGGTTGGGACAGTCCCCTTTAATCCTCCGTTGTCTCACTTTAAATATCCCAATTTCTCCTTGTCTCACTTTTTTTTCTTTGGCCACAGCTTACTTCAATTTCTACATAGTTAAATGTGTAACAGTAATTGCACTCAGTTAATTCATGGAGGGAGGGGGGGACAAACAGACTGGAATCTTGTCCTTTCCAGTAGGTTCAGGCAAAACCAACCTTCTACAGCATCTCTTAGCTTGTGTGTTCATCTTCAATAACAACTTTTCCCCATCTGCATCACAGTCTCATGTTGCTTGGTCACATCTGCTCCAATTTTTGGACTTGTCTGCATGATTAAAACACTCCTCATTGGATTAAAATAGATTGCCATCTGGCCACACACATTTCAAAAGAATTCAGACTTTTGAAGGGGGGGGGGTCTGTGTGGAAAACTCTATAAACTCTGCAGTGAAAGAATTCGCAGTTTTTATCAGAGAATCCACAAGTGTCTGTTAAGATGAGTATTATCAAGCATGTGGCTGTCTGTCCACTTGCATGGATTTACATGGCTATGCATTTTTATTCTGAGGAGTGAATAGATGGGAATTTGCACAGGAAAGGGAAGGGAAGCATCAATGAAACTGTACAAAAACCCACAGAAATTCACATAATATATTTATATGTAAACTAGCCTATGTTGGAAGGTATGAGACAATTTTTGAGAGCAAACAGAACTTTTAAGCAAATTATATTTTGCAGAAGAATGATGAAATAGTGCCCACATTTGGCAAATTGCTCTTGTGTCAGAAATAACGAGTTGTTGAATGTCTGTAATGGAGTTTCTTGTGCCAAGATGACCAGGTACTTGCAAAATCTCAGGAGCAGCCAGGTTTAGTTTCACATCCCTACTCCAGAAATACAAACAAACTGTGCCTGCCGTAACACCTGAGCTATATTATTCTATTTTTTTTCAGAACTGGATTTTCAAGACAGATTTAAACCATCAAAAAAAAAAAAAAGAAGCTTCCAATGGGATCAAGAGATTACAGTGCAGACCTATGTTCTTTTCAAGACTACAGCTGTTAAGGAGAGACTGAGTCACTGTTCCAAAAGCCTTCAGCTTACAAACACATCTGGAACTAATTTTAGTAAATCTGCAGAACTGAGACTCAGTACAAAGTGTCATACCCAAGAAGAGGTTGAAGACGGATATTGTCACTAATCTTTAGGGCACCTTTTTTGCTGCCCTCCCCCCCCCCCCCCCCCCAATACCTTATAAATGTCGAAAGCAAAGGCAAAGCTATGACATTCACAAGCGATGTGGCTACTGTCAGGATCTTGCCTAGTTTCAGGATGGGTTTTAGTTGAAGTCCAGTTTCGGTGTGGATTCAGATAAAAACCAGAGGAGCACAAAATGAGATCACAAATAATAATAATAATAATAATAATAATAATAATAATAATAATTTGTTTTATTTATATACCACTATTCCAAAGATCATAGCGCTGAACAGCAAGTAAGCTAATTAGCAAGTAAGCTAATTTGCCCCCAACAGTCTGGGTACTCATTTTAGCGACCTCGGAAGGATGCAAGCCTGAGTCGAGCTTGGGCCCTTTTGCTGGTCTTGAACTCGCAACCTTGTGGTTTTGAGTGAATGGCTGCAGTACAGGCATTTAACCACTGCGCCACCAGGGCTCCATCTGTGTACTGGAGGTGAGGTACTGGTTTAGGGCAGATTGTGATACAAGAGAGGGGTGGTAAATATTTTTCAGAAGGCTGAGCTCGAAATGAGAAAGAGAGCCCTAAATGGTCTAGAAGCAGCTTTGAAATCAACATGGTCAGGAAAGCGTAGAGGATAGCAAAATAGGAGATAGAGCCCTCACACAACAGAAAGAAAAAATCTCTCTATTTTTGCCTTTTTCTGCATCTAAGGTACTTGAACCTCAAGCTTTTTCATCCAGAATCTGTGACTGGCAAAATTTTGTAATTTTTTTTTTAAAAAAATAAAAGGTTCACTGCATCTGCAATAGGCACAGCTATTCCCAGTATGCACTGGCAGGGTTGTACCTTCCTGACATGCATGCATTCGTACATTCAAGGTGCTACACAGAGAACTGATGTTAGAATTTTCTACCTTTCTCCCATCTCCCCACAGTTTTTACTCCTTTCATGTTAGGTCTTTTGAGATTATAAACTTCAGACAGAGACTGTCTTGTTTTTTAATTCATCTCTAAACTAATTATCCAGTCTTTTCAGCTGAAGAGTTAGCTAAAATTCTTTAAACAAAATTAATCTATGTTGTTCCTTTTCTTTCAGGCATGGCTTGTTTTTCATTACTGTCAAGTCAGCTTCAACTTATGGTGGCCCTATGAATGAAAGATCACCTAGGCCCTATCCAGACCAGTGCTTTGTGCCAGCCTGGATGCGTGCTAGGGTTGCCTCGGGGCATCCTTGACAGACGCCCCACAACCCTAACATGTAGCTGCGGCGGCATAATGGCAGCACCCTGTAAACACGGGCACCACCATTATGACATCATGGCTGCACTGCATCCAAATGGCATGGCACAGGCGTGACGTGTTCATGCCGCATCAGGCCGCTTGTGGCAGCCTAACTGCAATGCTGAAAGGAGCTCTGAAATGGAGCTCCTTCCCGGAGGGCGCCTCATTCCAGCAGCAACTAGACTGCCGTGGGAATGGCATCAGGGGGAAAGGGGCTGAGCTGCCCCTTTCTCCCCTGGCTGTGGCTCCTGAGGCATCCTGGGGCATGAAGTCCCAAGGACACCACTTTTCGGGACTTCTCCCTGGTCCTGAAAAGTGCCAGATTGGGGCCTCTGAGCTGCCGCTGTGGCTGTCCTGGCCCTAATACATGGCACAAAGGGGCGGCTGCAGGCCTCCCAAATGGGTGGTCTGTATCTTGCCCAAGACATGTATCATCAACAGCCCTAGTCAAATCCTACAAACTCAGGGTTGTGCCTTCCTTGATTGAGTCTATCCATCTGTAAATTGGTCTTCCAATTTTCCTATTGCCTTGTATTATGTCAAGTGTCATTGTCTTTTCTAATGAGACATGTCATCTCATGATATGGCCAAAGTATGGTAGTCAGTTTGGTAATTTTGTCTTCTAAGGATTATTCGGGCTTCATTTGTGCTCTGACCTATTTATTTGCCTTTTTTGGCAACCCACGATACCTTTAGAAATCTTCTCCAGCACCACATTTCAGATGAGTTGATTCTCTTGCTGTCACCTTTCTTCACTGCCCTGCTTTCACAGCCATACATAGCAATCAGAAATATGAGCTTGGCACGAATAGCCTAATATGAAGAATCTGAGTTGCTCGGAATACAGATAGATCTCAGGGGAAAAGGACTGCAGATATTCTTGAGATATCTTTTCTATGTAAGGAAAAGCAATATTATTTTATATTAACAACCCCTGAGGGCTGAGTTACCATAATAAATCTAGGATGTGGCTCCTATAACTTTAATCCTCAATAAATCTTAGAGCAAGACCATAGAGCTCTGTCAAGCTAGCAAAGGTATATGTCCTCTGTCACCTTCCAAACCTCAGCATTCAATAGAAACCAGTGTAAAATAACAGTTTGCTAATTTTTACTTATGTTGATATTTTATTCTGTTTTGTATTGTTTTTAATTTTTGGCTCTTCCTCAAACTGGCAAAACTCAAGTTTTTAGGTATTCTTTATGTTTGAGGACCTCATAGCTTCATTTGTAACAAAACAAAATAAAATTTTAAAATACAGTCGTCCCTTCCCTTACGCGGGGGATCCGTTCCAGACCCCCGCATAAGAGAAAAAACACAGATGCTCAAGCCCCATTCAAATTAATGGGGCTTGTGTCCATGGCAGGTGGCAGCACACCATGGGAGCACGTGCCATTGTTTTCTTCCGGTGCATGGTTCCCTTCCTTCTGGCGCAGCTCCCAGCGTATGCGTATGACGCGGGCACACTGTAGTAACTTCAATTTGTGATTATACATTGAATAAAGTGTACTTTTAAAATATCAAAATATACCAGAAAATTATATATAATAAATTTTATATTACTAAAATAACAAAATGTTTTCCAATATGTAAATTGATTAAGGAATTAATGCATTTTTCTTTTTCTTTTTTCCTCCTGATGAAGCAGAAGGAAATGTTTTTTCCCCCCTCATGCCTTCAAAACATCATGAACTTTTACAACTCTAGGTGGGAAAAGCATTTGAGAACCTGAATCTGCAATCCCATAGACACCTTACAGGGGATAAATCTCATTAAAGCCAACTAGATTTCTTTCTGAGTTGATGTGTATAAATGTTCATTGTGGGGCACTCACCTGTGTGGAAGATTTCAATGCTGGGCCAGCAAAGCATTTCAGAAAGAGAAGACAGAAAATCAGGTTTGGTGTGTGGCAGTATCATATAAACTGCTGTTGTATTTTTAAAAAGTAGTTTTTAATTTTTAAAAAAAAGATAAAGTACAGAAACCCTGGACAATGTATGTTTGCACAAGGAGTTGGAACTTGACTTTGATTTCTGAATGGCTGGAACAAATCAAACACACTTTCTAATTATGTTAATAAAACCAGACAGAGAGTCCTGAGTGCTTTCCAGCTTCACTGTGGCTTCACCAAACTCATTACATGAATTATACTACAATATTCATCAAGGGTATCAATGAAGTATTACAACACAGTTAAAAATCAGGGATCTTCCTTGTCATCTGAATACCAGCAGGGAAGAGTTAAGCAGACTCAGACTGAGAATGCCACCATTTTGGTGCATTGTCACAAAGTAACTATTAAAAGTAGCTTTCTCCAACACAATGCATATAGCATGTTCATAAGAACTGGTGCTAAGATTATATGCATAATATGATATTTAATTGCAGCTGCTGATCATAACTTTTCTATACAGTTTTAGCCTTTGCTTATCCTTTGTTACTAAATTTTATCAGCAAGTTCAATTGTAGCCGTTAGGTTACACTTTACCTGGCACAGCATCATCCTATGGAATCTGGGATCAGCAATCTGGTGAGGGAGTGAGATTGTTTTGCAAGTGGTGTACTATTGGTGAGATCAGAGAACTGCACTAGCACCAAGTGTTGTTATTGTTCTTGTTGTTATGTGCCTTCAAGTCATTTCTGACTTATGGCAACCCTGAGGCAAACCTATAATGAGGATTTCTTGGCAAATTTCTTCAGAAGGGATTTGCCATTAACATCCACTGAGGCTAGAGAATGTGATTTGCCCAAGGTCACCCAGTGAGTTTATATGACTGAGGGGGTGTTCTCACTAGGCGAAACCCTGCGTTCTGAATCGAATCCTAGGAGTGGCGTTCCTACTAGGATCCGATTTAAATCTAGAACTGTTCTAGAGCAACCCGCAATCGTCCCCACTACAAATCGAATCGTGGAGCGGTTTAAAATTTTGAATCGTGTTTTCATCATTTAACACGTGTTAAAAAAGTACTAGGGTCGGACCTACATTTTTCCCTTGAATCGGGATAGGAACCGGAGCATTTAAATAAGAACGACAGCCTTTGAAATCGGGTTAGCTGGATGGGAGGAGCGGAGTGCGATGGGGCTGGCCTTGGAGGAGTTGCCCTTTCTGTCCCCATCCGTCGTGGCTGTTGCCATTTTTGCTTCCCTCACCCCTTTGTCCGCTATGGTCTTTCAATAATAGATAAGGATTTATTTTATTTTATTTTAATGGTTTACAGGCGCTTAATCTCTTCAGCGCTTTAAGCACCTGAAGTCCCGGCTGCTCAAGCGCCTGCATCTGCCAAAGGACTACAAGGCTTCCCCTGGTGGATTGCAACCTCCCCTCTGTGTGGGGAGAGCCCATTTCTAACAGAGGAGAGGCAGGAAGGGAAGCCTCCTCTCGAAGAGGCATTCCCTGCCCGCTTGGGCTCTGATCTCGCCCAGGCAGTGAAGGGAAGGCTCCTCACGAGGAGGCATCTGATCTCGCCCAGGCAAGGAAGGGAAGGCTCCTCACGAGGAGGCATCTGATCTCGCCCAGGCAGGGAAGGGAAGGCTCCTCGCGAGGAGGCATCTGATCTCGCCCAGGCAGGGAAGGGCTCTGATCAATGGGGGGGGGGGTAGAGCCTTTCTCCCTCCCTTTCTCAAATGGAATCTGCCTTCTCCTCCAACCCTGGAAAGAGAATCTTTGGGAAGAGTGCTCCCTCCCTGCTTTTCCAGCAGCCTCCTTCATTGATCTCTGGGCTCTCTGAAGGGATTCTCCCTGGCTGTCTTGGGACGTCTCTTGCTCTTGCTTTATTTGGCTTTCACTCTCTCCTCTCTCTTAGGTCTGCAGCCTCTTACCACTGGGATCGTTCTCTTTTCCCCTTTTCTGTCTTGTGTCTCTATCCCACTTAAACTGACTGCCTTCTCCTCCTTGATCCCATTTTCCAACCCTGGGCTTTGGATGCAGAACAGTCTCTACCCACTGAAACCCACTGCCTTCTCCTCCTTGATCCCATTTTCCAACCCTGGGCTTCGGATGCAGAACAGTCTCTATCCCACTGAAACCCACTGCCTTCTCCTCCTTGATCCCATTTTCCAACCCTGGGCTTCGGATGCAGAACAGTCTCTACCCACTGAAACCCACTGCCTTCTCCTCCTTGATCCCATTTTCCAACCCTAGGCTTCAGATGCAGAACAGTCTCTACCCACTGAAACCCACTGCCTTCTCCTCCTTGATCCGATTTGGCAAACACACACACACACACACTACAGACAGACAGACAGACACACACACACACACGATTATATATGAATACTCACACACACACATGCATATATATATAAATGCATACACACACAAACATATAGGTATATATACACATATATATGTGTGTGTGTGTTTGCACACATGTATATATATATATATATGCATATGAGTGTGTGTGTGTGTGTGTATAAGGTAATTATAAAGTAACAACTTTTTTAATTTATGAAAAAACCCTCATCTGTAGTTCCAAACTCACTGTAGAAATAATACAGTTTGAGACCCCTTAACCTGCCCTGGCTCAGTACTAAGGAATTATAGGAACTGTTGTGTTTGTGAGACATTTATCCTCCTCTGCCAGAGAGTGCTGGTGCCATAATAAACTACCATTCCCAGGATTCCCTAGCACTGAGTTATGGCAGTTAATATGGGGAGACACAGAAGAGGACGTTTGAGCGATTAAGCGCCTTCATTGGTCCATTTGGGAAAAAAACGCCAAAAATACATCGATTCACAAACTGTCAATGAAATGGAAATGATACCAAAAGATAAATCACTTCCAAATATTCCAGATTAACTTTACGTCATTCTGATGTACTATTGATTGACAGCTCCAAATAAGGAGAAAAATCGATTTATTTAAACACCGATTTCATGCCAAGTAGGAACGCTTGTAGGTAAAAACTTCGAACACCGATTTCATGCCAAGTAGGAACGAAGAATAAAAGCGATTCGGAACGCGGGGTAAGACCAGGGTTATTTTGAATCGGTTTTATTAAAAACGTATTTTAAATCGTTTCAAATCTTAAGTGAGAACACCCTCTGAGTGAGATTCAAACTCTAATCCCCAGAGTCATTGTCCAACACTTAAACTATTACACCATATACCATCATTATTTCTTGGTGATGCTGCAGTATATGAAAAATGTGTATTTGAATAATATTCCCCAGAAGTATAATTTAATGTATTTTTAACTTTGCCTCTCACATGTCTATATATACAGTTTGGGAATGTCATGTCCTGCCTCCAAGATCCTCTGAGTCTGAAGGCTCTGAAGGAGAGTCTGAAAACCCAGGGGATATGCCTGAGGTTCAGCCACAACTCCAGCAGCCCCAGGAGGAGAGCCTGAAGTCAGCACAGGAAGAGAGTTCCCAGCAGCCACAACCTTCAGATGAAGAGACACAATCACCATAGAGAGACACCAGGAAAGAGAAAGACACGGATGTAAATTGATTTAAAGCACACTGCAAATAGAGAGCACCTGTGAGACGTCACAGACTATAAATACTTCAGTACCTCTAGTATGGTTGAAAACCATCCTTTCCTTGGGAGAAAGCCATTCTGGTGCCTTGTTCTTTAATTGATTCCCTGTTGCCTTTAACCTTGCCTAGATTCTGACTATTCTCTTGGATTATCCTTTAGACTGCTTTTCTGGACTGAATACTGTCTTGTGAAGGATGCAGATAGGACAAGGCTACCTGTGCTTTTCTACTGACACTATGATGAGCTTGGACTATCTTTCCCTCTCTTTGCTTAAAACTTTTGTAAGATGCTGAGGTTTTGAGTTAGGTGTCTAGCTAGCTTCCCAAGAGCAAAACAGGACAGAGAGTACAGTTTGGGGAAGAAGGTAAAGGTAGCAACTGAGGCTAACTACACCTCCTTTATAGTAGTGGGACCTGGTCAGTCAAACCTAGGTAAGTTCTGTTCAGTCAATGGATCTATTCAAGGTGGGATTAATAGTTGGATTTGGACCTTTGTGTCCATAGCACTCCTATTAGGTGGCTCTGGAGTGCTAGGATTTGTAGTTTTATGAGATGTTGCCAACTTAATGCCTCTAGAGTTAAGCATTCCTCGTACTTTTCTCTGCTGGCTTGGACTGTTGAAATCCAGTAACATGTGAAGGGCCATGTGATTTGCACCCCTGCTGTAAGACATTGGGGTTAATAAATATTTTGTTATATATCTAGAAGTCTTCTCCTTCAAGGTTCTATATTGTGTAGGTTGCATGAGTCAAAAAGGCTCCCCCACCATAATTAATTTATCTTATGGTGGAAAGTAATCAAGGTGGAGAGAGAGGTTGGTGCTTAGCACTACTGTGCTCATTGTCACTCTTCCTACTTGCATGTTAGGCCTGCAATGCCTTTAATGCCTGAACAAGACTTGGTGATGACTAAGGAACTGTACAGATTCAGGACAGAGTGGGATGTGGCATCCAGATGACGCATGCCCCAATGCCACCTTTACACCATGTGCCTGAGCACACAGCAGGGAGTGTCACAGCAGGCAATGTCACATGATGCAGTGCCAAAAGGGGCACCAGAAGGTGCCACCACGGCAGCAAAGACAGCCTTTCCATGGTGCAAAAAGGAGCCACTTTTTGCTGCTCCTTTTTGCACAGCGGAAATGCCAGAACTGGGCTGCAGCATCTAGTTGTCATGGCTCCGATCCAGCGCTGAAAGAGGCGGTTGCAGGTCACCCCTTAGGGGTGATCTCTTCAGCTCCTAAGTGTATCTTACTGCATCATCAGTCTACAAATCACAGGATTTCATAGTATACTGTCATTGCAATTCAAGTAGCATAGAAATGCTATAATTGCATAGTGTGGATACTCACACAAGTCCAATAAAACATCATCATCATAATAATAAATGTATTTGTATCCCGCCCCTCTGAGAACAATCGGGGCGGCTAACAAAGTTAAAAATACAAAACATATAAAATCCCTGGTACCCTCCCCTCCTTAAAAAAGTATTAAATTCAATGCAATATTTAAAAAACATAATTTTAGTGAGTTTTGGCTAGTATCCTTCCCACCTTTTCTGTGCAGTGTTGATCTAGTTTCCTTTTTACATTGTACCATCAATTTGTAATTTGAACATGCATTGCCATTTGGAGATTCTGTTATGTGGGCGTTTAACAGGGTGTCTGCAGTATTTTCTTTCATTGGTGTGTTTTTATGGTGTGTTTCAAAGTGGTTATTCTATCATTGTTTTTATGTTTTACTCATACATGTTTTATTTTTTTCTACACTGATTTGCACCCATTATTGGAGAAAGTGAGATGAACA
The DNA here is from genome assembly GCF_019175285.1 of Sceloporus undulatus. Taxonomy (NCBI): domain Eukaryota; kingdom Metazoa; phylum Chordata; class Lepidosauria; order Squamata; family Phrynosomatidae; genus Sceloporus; species Sceloporus undulatus. Next base: position 225,790,915 of record NC_056525.1, read on the forward strand.
TCAGATGAATGAAATTACACATGTACAGGGTGATTCAGGTATATTTGGGAGTGGGAAATGAAAAGGATTAATTTAAGATAGTCCTTTTAAAAATCACAAATCTATAATGCATTAAGCTGAGCAAACATTCTGGTGAATTTTAATCATACAGTTAGATTTAAGAGGACCAGCCCAATATACTATACAACCTATAAGCAAAGAACAATACTTTTGTCTCCATTCAATGTAATGCATTCTGACACAGTAAATATTCATCCCAAACTGGCTTTAACTAAATCATCCTGAGTATTTTTCAGTCCCTCAGACCTCCACCCCAATAGAGGGAGACACATTTATGCTCTAGAAATATCTACAGCATCTTGAAATGAAAAATTTGAAACATATGTAAAATAGTATTATTTTTCTTACAGAGCTTTTGTACAGATTGCAATACATGTTCCATGCTTTTAAAAAAAGTAAATATGATATTCCACAGAGGAAACAAGCAAATATGTTTTCTTTTTGAACTAACCTATAAATAAGCACTCCTGATTATTGTTCTTTCTAAAAGCTAATTTTATTACTTACCATTAAATTAATGTTGCTTTTATATCCAGGTGTGTACTGAGGAAATCCTCATAAACAGCTCCCAAATTATGTTTTAGTGTAATTGCTAGGTGAAGTATCATAGATAAACATCAATGAAAACTAGTTAGAAGATTTCCCCCAAAGGCAAAGTCATATTCTATGACAAGTATGAGCTAAAATGCATTTTGCATACTGATTCTTAGAAATCTAATCATTGAATTAATTAATTTATTGTTGGTAGAAAACAAGACCCTTTCCTTTGGTCACTTGCTGCTGCTGGCATATTAAATGATGGGGTTTTTAACATCTAAGAAACAGAAACTCTTCGTAACCCCCAGCAATTTCCTGCCTTATAACAAAGCAAGGAAATCACAATGCTTTCTAGACTATTACAATGAAAGTTTTACCAGATGATTCTGGTTTCAGAAAAGGTGATTCCCATTAAAAATTAATAGGATTTTAATATTTACAAAGAGCATTTGTTGTTTTAACTGCATTCCTCTGATTTGACCAGGATGCACTTTTAAAAAAATTATATCTTCAGTGTTTGTTTGCACAACTGTTTGAAATGGCACTGAAGCTTTCATATGATGTTGTTTTTGTAGATACCACATTTAGGCAAAATAAGAGTTAACACAGAAGCTCAAATGAGCCTGTGCTTTCTTTTGGATAAATAGACTTGTTATTCCTCCCAGAGTAACAGTGGTGTGCATAATTTCAACAAAACTGGAAGAAAGGATATCAAAACAGCAAGATTTACTGTATTGTTCTAACAATAAAATCAACAGGAGACCAAATATTTGATTTCCAAATCACAGTGGAACATGCTGTATTTTATTATACATTAACCCTTAAGCTGTCCAGAAAATTGATATTTAACATATAAACTTTGAATTAGGAAACTAGGCAAGATTTGTGCAATTATTATGCAATAAGTAGTTGTCACTGTATTGGTCTCAGGGGCTACTTGGTGGCAATGTTGCCAAGCACCAAGACCACAAATTGTTGGATCCAAATTTCAGAGGAATACTCATATTAGACTGGAATCCTATGCACACTTGTCTGGGAATGAGACCCACTGAATACAGTGGGACTGGCTTCTGAGTAACCATGCCTATGTTTGAGACTTCAATTTGCATGATTGTTAAAGAAAACACAAAAGAAAAGTATTGTGGCACATACACTAGGAATGAGCATGTATTTCTTCTCTATTCCATTCTCTGATTACTCATCAGGATCATGCTTCCCTATTTTACTGATTTTGGTTCCATTTTGAGAATGTCTACAGTCAGTTCCAGAACTAAAGCATACCATGTCTGTAATGGTATTAACTTCCTCCTCCTCATTTATTTCACATTCTCCACCTATTATTAGCTGATAAAACATTGCAAAAAAGGTTCAGTCAGATGTATGATTGGATTAAGAACAATGATTCTTTTTCTACAGTATTTAATTGATCCTGAACACTGATAAAATGTCAGATAAAGAAGGATACAACCAGATCTTGAGAAAAATATTCTTTGGATTACCCCTCCCAGTATCCCATGGCCACTGGCTGAATGACTCTGAGCAATGTAGTAGAAAAAGTAACCTTTCTAACATTCACTTGCAACCATACGTCCCTATGTTGGGAGAAAGGCAGGATATAAGAAAATAAAATAATAATGATGACAATAATAAAAAAAGATTAATCTTTATATTTCTGCCCAAAATTTTAAAACTAGTCTCATTAGAACTGCCAGCATTTTACCAAATGGATCTGCTTGGTAAATACCACTGTTTGTACAATGTATATTTAATCCCTAATCCCTGTATGAAATTTGCCTCAAAGGCTTGATCAGGGACTCTGTTCTACAGTTAAGATCAACAATAGGGAATATTATTCATGATATAATTATATTTGATAATGTGGATGAAAGAAACTATTGTCAGTGACTGCAGATGGTCTTTTCAGTTCCTATAAACATTTTCCAACTATAAGAACTTCTTATTGGGCAGATACCTAGTGCCATCTTGGTACCTCTTGGTTCAGGTTCCTAGAGAACTGCTGCAGATCGGGTAAGACAATCTGTATCTTAATGCTGCCCATAAATCTTAATGCTACCCATACATCTGTAGCCGCCCCTTTACTGGCCATATTGGGGCTGCAGCAACTTCATTCCACAGCCATGATCCGGCCTCCAGAGAGCGGCTAATTTTTGCACCCTCCAAGGGGCACTATAGCCATGGCAGTGTGGCTTTATGATGCCCCTTTGGTGCTGCATCATGTGGATGCAGCACTGGAGAGGCATCATGATGGTGTGTGCTATGTAGACTGGTGAGTGCCAAAATGGCACCCCAGGAATGGGGTTAGTGTGTCCAACATGCAGATGCTGTGCCCAAACTCTGCCCACAGGCCGGCACAAAGTGCTGGTCTGTATAGGCTCTCAGTGTTTTTTATGTGCTTTGCTTGCAAAAGGAGTCACATTCTACCTTAGCATGACCAGTTAAAATCCTTAGTGATAGGAAAGACCAAAATATCATGCAGTTCCTCCAAAATTATTGAACTGCAAGTCCCAACAGTCCTATTCAACATAGCTAATGGTGAGGAATGCTAGCAGATGCATTCCAACATTTGGACAGCTACATGATTCCCAACTCTGTTTTGGATTTTAGAAAGCTGCTGCCAGTAAGAATGTGCACAGTATTGGGCTGGCTGGAGAAATACGTTGACCTGGTAATGATGATCTTATTAACTTTTGGCTCCCTTCTGTCATGCATATGTGGCAAAATCATGGGGCCACTGATACTTTATCCTAAAGAACAAGATAATGACTGACTTCTTCACACAAGGGTTTGCCCAAGTAATTTTTTTACTTGAAATGAAGGCTACAGTGGCACCCATCCATTTCATATAGCCAACAGGACTGTATGACTGATATTAGAATCTTATTTTAACACTGACAAGGGGACTGTGCCCTCCATTGAACCTGCAGGTTTCAGGTTATCGTGGGGAGGAGATGGGGCATATGGCACAAACCTCTCTGGAGCTTATCACATATGGAAAGAAAGCAAAGATTCAGCCAGATAGAAGCACGTTACCACATAATGCCGTAGTTCTTCAGTTCTCTTCCTTGCTTTTACAAGCATCTCTCATGGGAAGAGAGCTGAAACACTACAACTACTTTCCAGCCTTACTTTCACTTTCTTTCCTCATGTAGTTAGCGCTCCTGACTTCCCAACATAACCTCTCCTGTGTTTCTCTTTCCACCACCACTTGCTGACTGATGTGGATATCGCACTCTGTCTAAAGGTAGGGACAGCATCATAATGTATATTTTCAAAGGTACACATACATGCTTTTAAATGTTCAGGGGTAGCTGTGTTGGCCATTTAACAATTGTTTTACCTTGGTTGAAGTCCCAGTCCACAGGCTACTCTTCATGATTCTCTTGTTGCAGCTACAATGCCATATCTCACAATACAGAAAACATTGTGCATTTCGGTTGGCCAATAAAGGTATCACTGATAGATTTTTGTTTGTATTTGTTAAATGGCCAACACAATTACCCGTGCATGTTTTCTGTATTGTGAAATATCACATTGTAGCTGCAACAGGGGAACCATGAAGAGGGGCCTCTGGACTGGAACTTCAACCAAAGTAAAACAATTTTTTTCTTCTTAAATTTGCACTGAATTCACATGTTTTACCCCTACATCAGCAAAATGTTCCTAATGCAAAAACATGGAGACTTCTCCAGGAATCCATTGTTCTCTGCCTGCAAAGAGGCCTGTGACCTCACTGGAATTGAGACATATTGAATTACAAAATAAGGACTTTAAATTTCCTGGACTCTGAAAATCTCCCTATTGCCGCATGGCCAGAAGGAGGAGAAGCCTTCCTGCAAAAGATATCCTCCCCAGCAACATCTTTACTAAGGACTGAAACAACATGCAGCATCTGAGTAACATCTCCAATTGTTTTTTATGGGTTTTTGGGGCTATGTGGCCATGTTCTAGAAGAGTTTATTCCTGATATTTCACCAGCATTTGTGACTGGCATCTTCAGAAAAGATGAAGATGCATCTTTCTCTGAAGATGCAGCCACAGATGCTGGCAAAACATCAGGAATAAAATCTTCTAGAAGATCACCACATAGCCCAAAAACCCCACAAAAAAACAATTGGAGATGTTAGTCAGATGCTGCCAAATGTACAATTGGAAATTGCATGGTATTTCCCTATTCTGTGGTTTGGTATTAGGCATCTCTGAGCTAAACATCCATGATGTTAGTGAATGATATCACTGGATACTAGCCTTTGTTAATACAATGGAATAACATTGCCACCATTTTGGAAATGATTCTTTGCATTTCTGTTAACATGCAGAAGCTGCATTTTAAAGGAAATGCCTCAGGTATTTCACAAACAGTCTTTCTCTAAAATTTTATCATTTTGATAATAGATTGAAGAAATGAAAGCAACACCTCAAACAGAGCCTGAAAGCTGAATGTAACTCATTTCAAATAACCAGAGTAAGAGTTCTGCACCATGAAAATATAAATTTTGCTGCCAAAAATAGCAATATTAAGACTTGTTGACACAAGTAACTATGGTTGATGTCTGATATGTGTTCACAGACTTGATTTTGTGAGAGGGGAATGGGAGGGGGGGGATCAATATGTGTTTTCCCCTATTTCTATAGTAATGTACTATAGAAGGGGGAAATGGTATAGATATGCTAATTATTAACTCTATACACGCTAGTGTTCTACACTGTTCTCTTTCAGGCCTCTTAGAAGTGCCACCTTGTTCCTGTCCCATTGCTACAGCTTTCAATTTTGGAAGTAGCTGAGATTTTTGCTTCATTGGGTGAAGAAAAGAAAAAAGACAGGGAGAACCATGGGTTTGTTTCCCCACCTCCTTTTTATTCTCTCATGTCAGAATAACAATTGGGACAGTATTAGTCACAGTTTGCATGGACAGATGCCAACCAAGCAAAGCCACTCATGCTTTTTTTTTTTTTTTTTAAAATAGCTTAATAAAAATGTCTATTAGGCTTTTGTAGGTATTTCAGAAATGACCTCTCGCACCAGCCAAAGTTGAGCAAAATTGGCAAAAGGCTGCAGCCAAGTCCCACGTTGCTTTGCAACTTTCAAACAGCCTAAAAGCCTAGTTGAAATGTAGCAACCATGGCAAACTTGGACTCTTTGCCAAAGCACTTCAGTGATATGATCCAAACAAGATCTGGCTGCTCAGCAGGCCCAGAAAGAAGGCAAGAGAAAAAGAAAAGGGAGGAGGGAGATTGGCTGCTGAGGTAAGGTTCTGTCAATATTGTTCACAGTACAAGATGAAAAAATTCCCCTTGACTTGTTTTCTTAATGAGACATCTCCTTGGATTTGTTTCATCTCCACTCCATGGGATCTGATTAGGAAGGCTTTCATCCAGGCAAATTTCAATTGAAATTATCGGAAGCAAAGCTTAAAAGAAGACCATGAAAAAGGATTTCCTCAGAGGCTACTCCAGCATTCACCTCAAGCTGCCTCCACAATCCTGGCTCCAAGAAAGAACACTGCAACATGACGAAACCATTTAAAACAACAAAAATAATTTCAAAATTAAATAGGTAGAATCATCATAAATGCAAAAGTGTTTCTCCAGATTAATATATTAGCAGAAGCCGATTTGTACCTTGATTTTTTTTTAAATGAAAAACATTACAGAACAACAAAGTTCTGAACCATGGAGAGATGCTTGCCTTCTTCAGAATGGAAAAACAAAACCCTAAGGTTTTCTTCTTTATCAATGTTATTCCTAAGAGATTTAAAAATTCTGTCCATCAGTTATTTCATACCCTTCAGCTATTCTGGGTTAGCAAGGACAGTCCCATTTAATCACCTGCTGTTCCACTTTCTCAATTGTTTTTAAAAAGTACCAGTTTCTTGCTTTTCTTCTCATTTTGCCACTTTGTCCTCAGCTTGTTTTAGTTGCTGCACACTATGTTTAGATTGAATTTAGTTGCTTCAAACTGTGTTCAGAATGAAAAAAAAGTTCCACTGAGTTAACTAAGATGAATGGTGAGGAGCAGATGTGTTACTAGAGGGGTGAGGGCATGTGTGCACACCAACCAGGTGACATCCTTGAAGTTGGGTGACACCACTGCTCCTCAAAGGTCCAAGTGGTGGGGTGAAGTATGGCTAAGTGGGCAGATGAAGAAGATGCTTGTTCACTCACTTGATGAGTGAGTATCTCCTTTCTCTGCTCACACCATTCACAGGACAGTTAAAGTGGAATAATATTACTTTAACTGTGTAATACGGATGCTACTTATTGGCAGCAGTCCCCCAGGATTCCAGACAAGATTTTTTCTTATTTTTTGTAAAAAATACCAGGGGATAAACCTGGACATATGTTGTAAACATTGTTATGTAAAACATAACAAAATTGTAAAACATAACAAAAAGAAGGGAATTGTAAAATATAACAAAAAGAGGAAAGAGAAAGAAAAAGATTTACTCTATTGTTATTGTCCTTGGGCAACAATTGGTAAATGGCCAACAGTCTGTCTAAATAAAAGGGCCTTTGCTTGGCAGCAGAGAGAAGGCCAGCCTAGCCTCCCATAGAAGGAACATCTGAATCCTGGGAGCAACCACTGAGAAAGTCTTACCTCATGTTCTTACCAAACAAACCTGTGAAAGTGGCAGGACTGAAAGAAGGCTAGACTGTGTAAAAATAAGACGTGTGTGTGTGTGTGTGTGTGTGTGTGTTTGGGGGGGACTTAATCCCCTCAATAGTGCCCTGAATTAGATACACAATTGCTTCCAATTAATATTTGCTTACAGGTTTTTTCCCCTTTGCCTCCCCCTACCCCCAAACATCAACTGCTTGGATCTTCTTGACTACTGCAAGAGACAACATATTGTCATTGCACGCTAAGGGCATGCTGTAGTTTTATATGCAAAAGTAGGAAGGAATTTTGGTGATGTTCAAATCCATTAAGTGCTCATTTTGGATACTTGCACTCCATTTGTTAAGTATTTAAGTATACAACCAAGATGCTTGTTGAGCCCAACCATTCAGGAACCAGATGGTTCCTTTCAACAGATGAAGAAAAATGAAGAGCTATTTCTGAGAGTAGTATCTGACATCAACAAATCTTAGAGATGGTGCCAAGCTACAAATTTATCAAGATTCAGATGGCTCACGTCACAGTGTTTACCATATAGAGCCTGGTGATAATGGGAAGTGGGTATGGACAATCCAAGTAAAACAAGCAAGGCACAATCTAGATTTCAAACCTCCTTGTTTCCTAGATGTTTTAGGCACTGGAAACCATGCCTTTAGGCTAACTCAGCTGGAAAACCACCACACATCTTAAATTATAGACATACAAGACAAAAAAAAAGAGCAATGGCTTGGGACATTGAAAAAGAAATTAACTACAGTCTAGTTCGAAATCCCTCAGAGTAGTTACCACTGTAGTTATGATTTTTAAAAACTTTAAAAAGCACATTTGAATGCAGCAGCATGAGGCACAGCCAGAAGCAACACTTGGACTACTGTATATCAACATCAGGTATAAGTCAAGGGCAGGTTATGGAGCCAAAATTATGGGTTTGATATGACCTGTGGATAAGTCAAGAGTAAAACTTAAGGACATGTAATGAAGGATGTAATGGAAAAGGCAAAGGAAAATGATGCCAAAAAACTTAGAAAGTTCTGGCTAGTGTAATTATTTGTACATTTGTACATTTAAAACTATTTGGATAACAAAGGAACTAGGTTAAATCATGATTTTGCAATGTGTGGGGGAGGCAACCAGGTACAGATGGGACTAAAAAAACCACACATATGGTAAAAAAAGATTAAAAGCCAAACACCATTTTTCTGCCCACGCAGTCAAAAAGGTTGGATGTGACACCAAAGCAGAGAGTGTGGTGTCTTAGGTGCTCCTGGAATGGACTAAGTTCTCCCCTTTTGTCACTTTACTCAGGGAAGGGGACGATTCATTTTTGGAAAGAGTTAAATTACACTACTTACACTGACCCATGGATAAAGCTTTCGGGGTCAATTTTTTTTTACTAAAAAAACAAGATTATACATGATTATATGCAGTGCATGATATTCCTATTCTGCCATTCATGAAACTTTAAAAGTGAAATTAAAAAGTTACACTATAGAATAGTTACCCCTGCAAAAAATTATGCTTAGTCAAGTTATAACTGTAACATCATCTGGTTACATATCTTAGGAGTTGTCTGCATGGGCCCAAAAAGTCTCTGTTCCCCTTGACCTTGCATCATCCTGTTTGGATGATGCAGGCCGAAACCCCAGGGCCAGGAATGGCCTTGATCCTGGTAGACTGGACACAGATCCAGTAGATCTGGTCTGATCCTTTGGAAAACAGTCTATACTTCAGGTAAATTTGACCCTGGTTATTTTAATGCCACCTACGCACAATCCTTACTTTGCTGTGCCATTGCTCCTACTGAGAAGCCCCCTGTTGCTACATCTGGTGTGGAAACAGGGCACCTGGTCATGTGGATGCAGCCAGGTGCTCAGTTTCCACATCAGATGTAGCGACAGGGGCTTCTCAGTAGGAGTGATGGCACAGCAAAGTGAGGAGTGTGTGCCATTAGCAGGTCCCAGGTTGGTGCTGGGACACATGTGTAAATACCCGCCCACACAGAACACATGTCTAAATATTATTTAAAATATATTTTATCTTCAAATACACATTTTTAAAGTATGTGCCTCATTTCTGAAGCTGAGACATCCTTGGAATATCTGGGAAATGCAAGAGCTTGTACTAAATTACAACCTGCACATTAAAACTATGCCTCAGTTAACAATGTAGATGTGTTCCTGGATATGACTTCTTTAATATGGTGGTACTAGAGGCAAGGATAACAGAAAAATAAGGACATGTTACTACGCTACTAAAAATGAAGAGCAGTTTGTAAGTTTCAGAAATCTTTACATCCAAAACTAACAATATGCATATGTGAAAAGAAACAGCTAGCTCAAGTAAGCCATGCATGAGTAAATAAAAACATTTTCAGTCTTCTGTAGATCATTTGAAAACTTCTTCCAAAATGTACCAAGGGACTTTTTCTTTCTTTCACCATTCTCCAACTTTCTTACAATTTCCATTTTGGTGGCCAAATTTATAGACACCTGTTGCTTCTCACTTTTTCTTATATCTAAATAGAAACCAAGTTGAACTTTTTTTTCCTGAATTTTATTCCATGAAATCCTCCTTTTTTATCTTCCAAATAACCTGAGGTTAGGTGACAAGTTATAAACAACATTCAAATTTGATTTTTTCAGCCTCCTACACATTCCAGTTTCACCTTCACTCATAATACTTATTAATGATAATAGTGCTGGTTCAGACATGTGCATATATAAATCAGTCATGTTTTTAGTCCCACTGAAAGAAATGGGCATTTATTTATTTAAAACATTTTAGGCTACCTTTACCAGACAATGCATTTTTAAGGTGATTCTCTAAATCCCTTCCTTTGCTGTCAAAGGAAGGGATTTAGAGATCTGTAAACAAATCCTAGATCTTTCTCCTATGTTAGTACTTGAAGCTGTCATCCAAGAGCAATCATCACTAGAAAAGTCCATGAAAATATAAGAAACTGTGTTATACGGAAAGAACATCTAGGGTCCCATTCACTTTGCACAATTATAATTCTTTTATTACATATTAACTATTGTGGTTACATCACATTGAATCCTGGGAATTGTAGTTTAGGGGATTTAGTATTCTCACTGTATCACCTCATTAATCTACAAACCCCATAATTCCATGGTCTACAACCATGATAGTCAGAGTAGAATAATAGTACTATAATTGTGTAGTGTGCATGCTACTTATTTGCAGCAGCTACCCAGTATTCCAGGCAAGAATTTTTCTTACTCTTCGTGAAGATACCAGGGAAAGAACCTGCATGTCCTGCATGCAAAACATGTGATCTGCCACTGATCTCTATCACTCTTGCTAAGATCAGGACAATTTAGCAGATGCAGTCTTTATCTTTTCTGCAAAAATATGATGAAGTTAATTTATAAGGTACAAAGCTCCAGCACTAGCAAGCATGGATAGATGGATGTGGAGGTACAATCCTTCACATCTGGATGTTATCCAAATACTTTATTTATATAAGACACCAGATTTTTATCAGATCTGTTATGCTTCATTTAGGAATAATTTCTATGTAGATAGGGTTTGCAATAAAAATCAGGAGTTGGCAGGACAATTTGTACCCATTTCCCAAATGTGTTGTTAGCTATGCAAAGAGGAGGAGGAGAGGAAGTTTAATAACTCTGTTTTTACCCAAATCTAAAATTGCTCAGTTTTGACTAAATGGATGGACTACATTTATTAACTTGCACAACAAGCTTGTTCTTATTGCTCAGTCATTCATGAACCAGATGGTTTCACTCAACAGAGTGTCTCTGAATATTAGGGTAGGTGGGTGATTTAGGGGGTGGCCCACCCTCATCCCACATACAACCACAACTTAACCTTTATTTCTATAGCTACATCTCATAACACAAAAGGAGAAAACTCTCCATTGGATGAGTTTTCATCAATGAAATGTTCAGTTTAAGGATAGAGAAGCTGTGGCCACCAGATGTTGTGGCATCTCATCTCCCCTCAGTCCTAGACAACATGCATGATGGGAGTTATAATTCAGCAACATCTGAAGGGCACAGATTTCCCCCCTCTCCCCTAAGGCATCCAACAGAATATATATACCTTAATTCCAGTAATTCTAGTATATTGATGCACATTGGAGCAATGACTCTTGTGGAGCAGGGAATGTTCTGCACATACAATTATGTTCTACTATCTTATTAGAATATTTACATTATATCCCACTTAACCATCCTATTTTCCTACAGCCCACTACAGAAACAACCTGTTGCTGTTTATGGTGCACAGCACCATAACAACTATGCAGTTATACAATATACCTGTCAGCACTTTTTAATTAGGACAAGTGATTCAAACTTAACCCAACAAATGCACTCCCTTCCCTGCAGACATCCTCAGATTTCCACGTCACAGTGGTATTGAGGATGACTGAAGCTCACTGTAGTCATTAAATACCTTCTAACCTAAACAGTCAAATGAGCTTCCATTGGTTGGCCCCAAAATTTGCTGCAAGATAGAAGGTTTACTAAGCATTGAAAAAGCTATAGTGTACAGTAATGTACAGTACAAAAAATGGATAAGAATAAAAGAAAAATAGAACCTGATACAAGGCAAAGGTGCAGGCCTGAGCTCCAACACAGAGAAACACCCTTTGGTACCTATAGTTTTCTGCTGGACAGCCTATTTCTCTGAAGGCAAGCCAAGAAAGCTGAGAAACAATTAGCTTGCTCAAAACACTGAGCAAATGAAAGAGGTGTGTGGTGGTGGTGGTATATCTGATGAGGCCCAAGTGGCAAATCACTTCTTTGTATTCCTACATCACTGGAATATTCACAGAAGGCAAATGATGCTCAAAGGACCATGTGGTTGTGATGTGCATTCAAGTGGTTCCCAAACTATAGTGAACCTGAGGCAACATCGTCAATGGGTTTGGCAATATTTGTTGGGGGGTGTGTGTGTGTGCCATTGTTTTCCTCTTAGGCTGAGAGAGTGGGACCTGCCCAAAGTCATCCACTGGGTTTTTGAGTGGGAATTTGAACCCTAGCCTCCTAGAGTCCAACACGCAGATCACTACACCATGGCGGCTCTGTTCAAAGGAGCATGTGTATGCACATGCACACAGAACACCTCAGGCATATACACAACATATATACATACACACATGTGTGTGCATGTGTGACTTTATGCCATCTGTTGACTTATAGTAACACCATGAATTTCATAGTATTTTCATTTGTCTCTGTGTGTCATTTGCCTTCAAGTCATTTCCAACTTATGCTGACCCTAAATGATGCTATCATGGGGTTTCCTTGGCAAGTTTCTTCAGAGGGGGTTTGCCATTGCCATCCTCTGAAGCTGAGAGAGTGTGACTTCCTCAAGGTCACCCAGAGGATTTTCATGGCCAAGTGTGAATTTGAACCCTGCTCTCCAGTCATAGTCCAGTGATGAAGCCACTGCACCATTCTGGCTGTCAAAGCAAGGAATACTCAGAGATGTCAGTTTGTCAATTCCTTCTTCTAAAATATAACCTACAGCACCTGGTACATACATAGCACAGGTGAAACATCCCACTTGTCGGATTCTTGAAAATATGGGATTCTTGAAAATAAAGTTATTGTTGAAAGCCATCATGGCACTTTGGAAAATTTCAGCTTCCTTGTTTCTTTCCAAATTGCTTTTATTTGGTTTATTTCTTTGTTTTTACATGAAAAAATAAATAGGGGGTGGTCATGGTGGTAGGAACCCTTATCTCCCCAATGTGGTGGTGGCCATGATCACTGTGTTGGGAAACTCAGGGATATATACATTCCTACCTCTTACTTCCAAAATATTCATATATATTTGGCATTTCTGTCCTGTCTTTCAATGAAGAGAAATTTAGCACAGCTCCTAAAATCAAATATATATTTGGGATTACCTAAAACTTAGTGAGAATTTTGAAACTATTTAAAAATCTAGGAACAAAACCCATACTGGATGGAAGCTTTCTCACTTTGCTTGCTCATTGGCACGTGTTTTTATCATCCGCACACTGAAATGAATTCTTTAAAACAAATGGTGGGGCTTTATATAAACAGAAAAAGCAAATATTCCAAATATGTAAACGATGTGGCATTATTGAGAGGGTTTGATTTCAGGACAATTAGAGTAAGTACATGGATCTGGTTTTAATGAGCTAGGCGTAAGAGATGGGTAAAGTGTTAAATGTGCAAGTAATTATGAACTTGGCACAGTAGCACTATTTATACTTTAAACTGTACATTTGCTGCTTTGGGGGAGGATGTTTACTTAACCAGAATCTATTAAACATGCTGAAGAGTACCACTGGAAAAAGAAAAGTTGTACTCCAAAACATCATTCACTGATGAAACCCAGAATCTGTCACAGATGGTAAAGAAAGGCAGATGAAAGCTGGCAGAATGCAGGCCTGTAGGTGTTTTTGGTCTGCTTTTTACAAGTCTGTGCTCAAGAGCTGGTGATACCTAAAAAGTTTCATGGTGTTGGAAACTGGAACCCTCCATTTGTTCACTTACTTTATAGTCCACTGATGTGTGCTTAGGAAGAAAATTCAGTTGTTGGACCAGGACATTCAAATGAAAGGGGCTAAGTACACAAGATTTACTTCTACCAACTGTGCCACGTTCATTTGGGAAATGTGCCAGCAAATGAAACCAGCAATATTTCATGGTGAAAACAGGAAAGTAAAGAAAGCTTGCAAGAACAAAATCAACTCACCTGATATGTGGTCCTGGGGCAAGTTCTGAGGATACTACAGATTGCCAAAAATTAATTTATTACATTTAATTTTTATCCCACTTTTCTCTTTGCACAAATTGGGAGCAAATTAACCTAAAACTCTAACTAGAAGCCAAAATGGCTAAACTGAGGCTATCATACTTTGGTCATAACAAGAGATGACATGCTATTGTTATGTGTCTTCAAGTTGACTCTGACTTGTAGTAACTTTATCACATGATTTTCTTGGCAAGACTTTTTCAGAGGAAGTTTGCTATTTTCTTCCTCTAAAACTGAGAAAGTGTGATCTACCCAAGGATTCCTGTGGCTGAAAAGAAATTCCAGTTCTGAGAAATTAGATATCCCAGAGTCCTTGTCTAACACCATGCTGACACTCAAGATGACAAGTAATTGAAAAAAAACCCCAATAATGCTCAATAATGTTAAAGGCAGTAAAAAAAAAAGATTAAATAAAGGAAGCCACAGCCATTAGTTTGCGAGACCTTGGTAGGGCTCGTTCTCTCACTGCAGACATGTCTACATGTGCCAGTTACACCAGCTTTCACTGCCCTCACTGACACAGAGCCAAATTCCTGATTCAAGTGCAAACTGCCTTCATGAAGTAAGGCCAGTTCCACACCAAATCTGCCCTATCCCTGCCTTAATCAGTTAAAAAAAAACTGTTGCAGGAAAATTTGAAATACTCATATATGTTTGACGTTCTACCCTTTGGTGGAAATAAACATTGTTGTTGTTATCATTATTATTATTATTTATGATTATATCAATCTGGGGCAGCTCCAGAGCCAGACTACTGTATTTTCTGGCATATAAAACTACTTTTTAACCCAGGAAAATATTCTCAAAAGTCAGGGGTCATCTTATACGCCAGGTGTCATCTTATAGGGCGGGTTCTGAAACTTCCAATCCAGACTGGAGAATCTGTGATTGCTGCATATGGTGGAGGGAGCTCAAAAACGGCCGCGGCCGCATCCCAGCCATATGCAGCGACCATATGAAAGCAGCAAGGGTGGTGCTGTACAAGTACGGTGGAAGACAATCCACTCACCAGGATTCATGAAAAGAAGTGACTTAATGCGGTCTTGATGATGAGGTGAGGGGGCGCCTCACCAGGAAGGTGTAAGTGAAAGGCGGAGCAAGCTGCAGCTGTCTAGGACGCCCGGGGTATGGAAAAAAGAGCTGTGTTTGCACTACCGCTCTGATAGTCTTGGAGACAGGGAGGGCTAGGCAGGCAGGAAGAGCTGACCAATCCAAGCAGGATTTGTATACAACAAGATTTCCTGCTACGTATCTGCATGTCATAAGCATTTGAATTAAACTGATTTTTTTTAATTTTTATTTGGTGTGCGTTGGAAGAGGGGTAGTCTTATACGGCGAGTATACCCTCTATATTTTAACTGGAAAAGTTGGGGGTCATCTTATATGCCCAGTCATCTTATACACTGGAAAATATGGTATTCCATAAGTCAAAACTGTCTTGAAGACAAATAACTACAACAATATTCCCAGATATCATTTCTTCCTCACTGATAACCGTCATACTCTGCTTTTTTTTTTTTTTGTAAAGATGGAAAATTGTCCAGATATTATGTAAGAATTACAACAAAAGAAAGAGCTATTTGAGTATTTAGAAACTGTTGACATCTAAAGATTCCAAAATAGTGTGGAATAAGAGAGCATACAATATACAACAATGGTTCCCAAACTAAAGCTCCCAAATGCTGTTTGACTACATCTCCCAGAATACCTGACCACTGGACTAGCTGACTGAGACTTTGGAAGATTTGAAAACCAATAATTTCTATGGAGCTGAGTTTGAGAACCACATAATAACAATATGCAATGTCTACATTGTTCCCAAGAATAAATTGTACTGTAGGCTAAACTGCACCAGGAAAAAGGACAAACATAAGCACATCTTCAACATATGCTTAAAAATAAGAATTGTGAAAACATGTCTATTAAGATAGGGAAGAGTTTGTATAAAGTGTTTGCAACAACATTAAATGTCTGTCTGTTAGCAGTAGCAGTACGACCCAATTACAAAGGCACTAGATCCCATCTGATTTTTGAAGCTAAGCAGGGTAAGATCTGGCTAGTACTTGGATGGGAGACCACCAGTGAATACCATGTGCTGTAGGCTATATTTCAGAGGAAGGAGCTGGCAATATTATCTCTTTACAGGTGCTCACCATAATAGTTTGGTTTATTCCCTTATGCTGAGTAAGAGAACTGAATAGTCTGAAAACTTGGGTGAACACTTTCTGATATTTTGGTGAGCATTTTGTCCATGCCTGCTAACATGTACTTAATAAATAGAGTAATATACTTGTATTTATATAAGTGAGGTGAAAATCAAATGTATCTGTGCTCATACAGTGCTTGATGAAAACAAAGTGAAACTGCATTATGATTGATTCTCTAAAAATCTGCACTCTATTAAGGAAGTGATTTTCTCACACACCACCCACACATCTCCTTTAAATTAACAGTACTATAATGAGAATGTGTTGACAGACTATTGTTTTCAAATAAAGCATATGAAGCATTAAACAGGGATCATCATCCCTCTGGAAGAAAATATATGTATATATGGTGATATAAATAGAGAGTCCAGATTCTGTTACTGCTTCTTACATATGCATAGCATCCTACTGATTTTATTGCTCCATAGTCCAACCCCTAATTTCCAGGGAGAATTACACCAATTTAACAATATGTTGTAAATTTTTGAAAAATATCTTCCCTCTCTGACTCAAGTGATCAGAAGGAAAAATCAGTGCATTATACAATGCACAGAAACTGCTATGACACTGCCTCAGGCATTTACAGGAGGCTTGACAATTTATACCAGAAATTTGTTCTCAGATGCACTCCTCTGTTCCCTTCAATACATGAGACTTGAATACCATGTTCCCTGGTTCTATGGCTCCACACTACCTGAGGCAATGGCAACTGGCAGCTTCCATGTTAGTAGAATGGTGACTCTGCTTAGCATTGTAATCCATTTATTTAAAGAGTTTTCTATGATTCTTAGCCTATTGGGAGCATATTCAACTCCTTGAATAGGTCTTTTAAAGTTCAGACTAAGATCAAGAGCAGATTCATCACCCAACTGTTGTGGAAGCCAACAGCTACCAGTGCTGTTATATTCAGATTGATCACAGGCTGTCCCATTCCATGAAGGGAGAGTTGATATATACCTTCCCAGACTGAGAGCATAACTTTCCCACTGATATCTGGTTCTGAGGATAATTCCCCTGAAGCTTCTCCTCTCCCTTAGTTACACAAGAAACTGTAGAAAACAGATATTAGCCCTTTAGGGTCACAGCTCCCAGAAGAGAGGTGAAGGCATGAAAAAGTGGGGACACCCAGCCTCCTTAGGGCCTCTGTTCAGTCATTCATTGAGACAACAGTTCTTTTAGGCAGTAATTCTCAAACGTTGATCTCCTTCCATGTGTTTTGGACTTCTGCTCCCAAACAGTTAGTGGACCAAAGTCTGAGAACCCCTGCTGTATGGGACAATACTCCAGAGGCTCCTCCTTCCACATGCTGTCCAAGGTCCTGACTGCTTCTAATTTGCCTGACACGACTCAGAACAGTTAGTGAACACAGAGCTGCAGTCTGCTTTTGCTGGGCTCCATGCTTAAACACAACAAGCACACCTAGATCACAGTTTTCACACCCTGCTCCATTCCCTGTATATCATCGCTCTCTTCCAGAGAACATAAGATTGCCTGCTCTGTGGTGGTATCCCTCCCTTGAGTCCAGAGGACTTGATAATGAAGCAAGAGCCTCTGGGACATAGCTGTTAAAAAAAGCTGCCCAGAAGAGGTAGTAAAGTGTGACTTTTACATACTCTCTTGTCACCAACAGGTACTTCTCTCATTGGAAATGTTAGATAAGGCCCAATGTCTTGGTTCAGTGATGGGTCTGCTGCTAGTCCCCAATCCTCAACAACTTCTTGGCAATTTGACACCAGCCCAACTTGGCATATACACTTTGCCTCAAATGTGAAATCAAAGGCTTTCATAGCCGGCATCCATAGTTTTTTGTGGGGTTTTCGGGCTGTGGCCATGTTCTAGAAGAGTCTCTTCCTGACATTTCACCAGCATCTGTGGCTAGCATCTTCAGAGAATGCTTGCCTGGAAAGGACTTGGGTATATATATTGTGTGACCTGGAAAGGCAGGAGTGATTTGCATGTGGATTGTTTTGTTGCTAATGGCAGACCTCAGGGTGGGAGGGTCTGCAAAAGAGGATTGGTGTCTGCTTGATTAGTGCTCATTTCTGCTGGGAGATTTTTCATTTGCATTTGTTGAGTCTTCATCTTGCTATTTTTCAGGACTGGTAGCCTTGGAGGGATACAGACCTCCCCAAAAGGGCGGTCTGCCGCCGCTTCCATTTCCGCCAGTGGGAAGCCTCAACTACCAAATGGTGAGGCTTCCCAGCAGAGGAAAAAGAACCCGCAAAAAGTGGGTTCTTTTTGTGTCGCACTTGCGGCACCCGAGTGCGCAAATGGTGCACTCATGACGTTGCAAGTGCGACGCGACGTGTGGACACTACGCATCCGTCACGTCAAAATGGCAGCACCCGTGTGTACAGGGAGCCACCATTTTGACACCCCCGTCATGTGCTAGGGGTGAGGCCAATATGGACGGTGCGTCCTCGGCCAACCCCTAGCACATGATGGGGCGCCGCAAAGGCCCGTCTAAATTGGGCCCTTGTTTACTTTAAGGGTTTCCTCTTTCCTGTTGAAATTGTCCAGGTGTTTGTGGATTTCAATGGCTTCTCTGTGCATCCTGACATGGTAGTGGTTTGTATGGTCCAGAATTTCAGTGTTTCCAAACAGTATTTCATGCACAGGATGCTTTGTAACATGTTCTGCTACTGCTGATTTTTCTGGCTGACCCAGTCTGCAGTGTCTCTCATGTTCCTTGATTCTTGTTTGCACACTGCGTTTGGTCATACCTATGTAGACTTGTTCACAGATGCATTGTATGCGGTAAACTCCTGCGGCTGTGAGAGGGTCTCTCTGCTCCTTGGCTGAGCAAAGTATTTGCTGGATTTTCTTTGTTGGTTTGTAAACCTTTTGAATATTGTGCTTTCTCACCACTTTGCCTATTCTGTTTGTGACTCCTTTGATGTATAGCAAAAAATACCTTCCCTTTGGGTGGCTGCTTGTCTTCACTCCTCTGGGTTTTCCTGGGCCTGGCAGCCCTTCTGATGTCTGAGCTGGAATAACCATTAGCCTGTAGAGCCCGGTCCAGGTACTTCAGTTCATCTTCCAAGAAGTGGGGTTCGCAGATGCATTTTGCCCAGTCTACCAGTGTTTTGATTGTGCTTCTTTTTTGTCCTGGGTGATCACTGGAGTTCTTGTGCAGGTATCTGTCTCTGTGAGTGGGTTTTCTGTATACTATGTGACCCAAACATTGGTTCGGTTTGAGGATGACTAGGACTTCCAAGAATGGCAGTGTTCCTTTTCTTTTTCCATCATGAATTGGATGTTGAGGTGGATGTTGTTCAGATGGTTCAGGAACACATACCGACCTCCTTTCCAGGAAAGCATTTTCTGAAGATGCCAGCCACAGATGTTGGTGAAATGTCAGGAAGAAACTCTTCTAGAACATGGCCACATAGCCCCCCCCCCCAAAAAAAAACCAAAAAAAAAATTTCCTTAAATGTCAAGAGACCAAAACATTCATCAAGGAAATATATTGATACTCCAGTAGGTGGCTGCATGCAGCTGGTGGGTTCATTCTTGTTTTCTAAAATAGATATACCCAACTATCTGATCAGAACTTGGAAATACTACCTTATTTTGAGTTTGATTCCCAGAATCCTCCAGATGGATAATCTTGAAAATCTGCATCTATAATAAAGACCATGCCTATGTACTTATTTAAACAACTAGCTTTTCATCCATACATGATACTACATTTTTGTATACCAGGGTTGGGGAACACATGGCTCTCCAGATACTGTTGGACTACTACAATCTCTCGCTTTTGGCTAGGGCTGATGGGCGTCACTAGTCCAGGGATATCTGGAGGGATGCAAAGTTCCCACCCTTGCTGTACACCCTCCGGTACTCACTAGAGAGAAAAAATATACTGAGTGAAAGTCAATTGTAATGGAAAATATTACCAAATGTTTTAATTTTAGCAAGTGATGATTTGTTGCCTACATAATTAGTTCTTCCTCATACAAATATTATGCAGCTTTGTTGTATCCATGAAACCACACATCCTGCATTTAAATCCTACAAGACTTATTAAAAATATTGTAGTGTAGTTCTTTGTTATGTATTACACAAAGAAGAGCCAAGTAAGAAAAAAAGGTTGAATACAGTGGAGTAGAGTATACTTCAATTCTAGTTTTGGTTAGCTCCTTTTCACTACAAAGATGAGCTGCTATTCACATGACAGTGCTGTCTCAAAGAATGTTCCTACATACACCTGGTTTTTAAAATATTTTCAGCCAACCATCACTTTATTTATACCTTGCCTCTCCATCAGATGCAACTCAAGACAGGTTACAAAAATTGCCAAAAAAGGAGAGACATATGACTAAACGTGTCTGAAAATTTTGATTAAAAGAGCTATAAATTAACATCAGAATTAAAACCATGTAAAACATTACCTTAAAACAAGAAATAAAAACATAAAGCAACACACCATTAAAAATCCTTCCCTTTGAAATAATTCCTAATGGCTTGCAGGAATAAACATTTTTTTTTCACCTACTGCCAAAAATACAGCAGAAGAGCCATCCTAACTTCCCTACAGAGGGAACTTTCAAAGAAAAGGCCCAAGCTTGTGTTCCCACCAAATATACCTGTGAAGGTGGTAGAATAGAGAGAATATTACAGAGTTTAATCAAGCTCATATGAGAAGATATGGTCCTCCAGATAGCTTGGGCCCAAGCTGTATAGGGATATATGCTTTATTCAGGTACACTACCTCATTTAAATATCTCACTGTACAGTACTGCCATCCTTTGGTCTAAACCAATGGTTCTCAACCTGTGGGTCACGACCCCTTTGGGGGTCAAACCACTCTTGCACAGGAGTCACCTAAGACCATTGGAAAACACATATTTCTGATGGTCTTAGGAACCAAGACACCGCTCCTCTATCCGTCTTTTATGGTTGGAGGTCACCACAACTGTATTAAAAGTTACAGCATTAGGAAGGTTGAGAACCACTGGTCTAAGCCCACTTCATCACATCACTGCAAGATAAGGTTCCTCCTCCCTTGAGACCACTGGCCACTGCTGGTCAATATTAACTGATTATACTAGTTGTTGTTAACTGCCCTTGAGTCAACCTCAATGGTGACTGTGGATGAGACTGCTCCAAGTTCCTCTGTCCCCCATTGGTCTGCTCATGTCTGGCCCATTGCCTCTCTGATTGAGTCCATCCATCTGGAATGTGGGTCTCTCTATCTTTTTCTGCTGTCCTATCATAATCGTCTTTTCAGCCAATGACAGCCTCAATTTAGTTATCCTGGCTTCTACGGAGAGTTCAGGCTTGATTTGTTCAGGACTCAATTGTTTGTCTTTGGCCATTCATGGTCTGCTCAGCACTTTTCTCCAATGCCACATCTCAGATGAGTTTGTTTTCTTTCTATCCATTTTTTCACTGTCCAGCTCTCACATCTGTACATGGTGATAGGGAATACGGTGGCTTTGGACAACCCCCACTTTAGTGTTCAGAATTATATCTTTGCTCCTTATGATTTTATGCAGTTCCTTCATAGCTGCACTTCCCAATCCTAGCCTTCTTATAATTTCTTGACTGCACTCTCTGTTCTGATTAATGTTTGATATAGAAGAAGATATAGAAATACTTTAACTATTTTAGTTTTCTTGTTATCTAGGATGAATTCTTGTAGATCTTCAATGGCCATTTTTTCTTCTTCTAAGTATTCAGCATCAAGCCTACTTTGATACTTTCCTCCTTTGGCCCTCTTCAATTATTCTTCCAGGTCTTTGTTAGTTTCTGCTAGGAGTATGGGGTCATCTGAGCATCTTAGGTTGTCAATCATCTTGCCTCTGATCTTCACTCTTCCTGCATCTGAGTCTAAGCCTGCTCTGCTTATGAATTTTTTTTGCATATAGGTTGAATAAATAGGGTGATAGTATTGCCTGACCCATTGTCCAGTTGGGAACCATCTTTCAGTGCTCATTTCCAATAACAGCCTCTTATCGTGAGTATAGGCTCTACATGAGGATAATCAAATGTAGTGGTACTCCCAATTCTTTGAAACCATATCATAGGTTTTTGTGGTCTATGCAGTCAAAAGCTTTACTGTAGTCAATGAAGCATATGCAAATTTTCTTTTTGAATTCACTGGTGTGATCCATTATCCATTGTATGTGATCCCTAGTACCTCCTCCTTTCCTGAAACCTACTTCCACTTCTGGGTTTCTCATTACATCTATGGTAGCAGTGTTTTCTGCAGAATTTTGAATATGACTTTGCAGACATAAACCACCAGAAATCACCATGATCCTCCCATTACAACAGCAGCAACTCACTCCCATTTTTTCTTTCTGATAACTTTTCATCTGCATCTGCATCTGCAACTGAGCATCAATGTACTCTCTGATTCATAGGCAATGCTGATGATTCACATATACTATTAAAATATTCTTTAGAGTACAACTTTTAAGGTCTTTTTTCTTTTTCTTTTCTGCGTGCTGCTTCTTTGCTGTTTCATTCCAGCAATTCCAAAGTACTTTAGATTTGGGCTGTGTTTTATATATCCAATTAACTTGCCAGGTTTGTGTTATTTTATGGCACATTTCTAGATCCACTTTTTGCTTCTGCTTCAGTTTATGCACCCTGACCAGGAATGTAGATCTTTGATTCTTGCAGACAAAAATGAAGCATTTCATGTTTTCTTTCCATTGGATGAGATGACAAGAATTTGTTTGCATTTCAATTTTTTTTTATTAAAAAAAGGTTCCATAAAACATGGGGAGGTGTCAAAAGGGTTTTGGGGGGAGATGATTGGGTTTTTTTCCACAAATTTGATTCTTTCTATACAAAAATTTGGATTTTATGCACAATTTCTTTTACAAAAACTGAATTTACTATTTTTTTTTAAAAAAAAAACTTGCATATATCAATGTGTTAAGAACACAAAATATATGAGTATTCTCTAGCTCCCTTGTCCCCCATGACATTTATTTATTTATTTATTTATTATAAATAAATAAATAAATAAATAAAATATTTATTTATATCCCGCCTTTCCGCAGATCAAGGCGGCTTACAGTATAAAATGCAACAATACAATAAAACCAACAAGGAAATTACAGTTAAAATAACAAGCACAGATTATTTATTTATTTATTTATTTATTTGAGATTTTCCTTTCTTCCATTATGGGAGAACTATGTGGTAGCTTATAACTGATGCAACTATCCCTTTTATAGTTGGGCCACCTTATCCATGAATTTTTATACATGGATTCAAGCATTCACAGCTTGAAAATAGCCAAAAAAAGTATAAATTCCAAGTATCAAATCTTGATTTTCCCATTTTATATAAGGGGCACCATTTTGATATGCCACTGTATTTAATGGGACTTGAGCATCCACGGAGTTTGTTATTTATGGGGGTTCCTGGAACCAAACCCCAGTGGATAACAAGGGCCCACTGTATAGAAGACACTTTCAGATGGAAGTTCAGCATGACTTCTTCCTCATCCTGAAGTATTTCCTGGAATCTCCCAACATTACCGGAGACTTTTTACTCCTGCTCTCTGCGCTGGTTAAATTAACCTAGGCCCAAAACAAACTACTAGAATAATCCAGTTTGTTATCACTTTAACTGCCTTGGCTCAGTGCTAGGGAATCCTGGGAGCGGTAGTTTATTGTGGCACTAGATCTCTCTGATAGAGAAGGCTCAATGTTTCACAAAACTACATTAAGGGGTTGAGACGGCCATGGTCGCCTTGGTCGATGATCTCCGTCTGGGCATGGACAGGGGAAGCGTGTCCCTGTTGGTGCTCTTGGACATCTCAGCGGCTTTCGATACCATAGACCATGGTATCCTTCTGGAGCGCCTAGCAGAGGTGGGAATCGGGGGCACTGCGCTCCAGTGGTTCCGATCCTACCTCTCTGGGAGGTTCCAGATGGTGCAGCTGGGAGACGTGTGCTCCGATAAGAGGGCCCTCACATCTGGGGTCCCTCAAGGAGCCATTCTATCTCCCATGCTTTTCAACATTTACATGAAACCGCTGGGAGAGATCATCCGGAGACATGGGGCGTGGGGTTATCAGTACGCTGATGACACCCAAATAGTCTTCTCTACGTCTCCGACTGATGCAGTGACTGGGGATGGCATCTCTCCTCTTGTGGCCTGCCTGGAGTCGGTAATGGGCTGGATGAGGGAAAACCGACTCAGTCTGGATCAGAAAACGGAGGTGCTCGTGATAGTTCCCCCGCCCGGGGATGGGTGGTGGTCCACCTATCCTGAACGGGATCACGCTTCCCGTGAAAGGACTCGGTACGCAGTCTGGGGGTGCTTCCTATTCGTCCCTCCACCTTAAACATCTCAGGTGGATTCACGGTCCAGGAGCACCTTTATCAGCTCCGCCGCTGATTCGCCAGCTCTGCCCCTTCCTGGACCGGGGGCACCTCGAAACGGTAGTAACACACTCTGGTTAAACCTCTCATTTGGACTTCTGCAATGCCGCGCTACAGGGGCAGCCCTTACCATACCCTGAAGCTAACAACTAGTGACAGAATATGGCAGCCAGGCTGGTTAACTGCATACCAGAGCCAGCCACATAACAACAGTTGCTTAAAGATCTGCACTGGCTGCCTATTCGCTTCCCGGGTGCAATACAAGGTGTTGGTCATTACCTATAAAGCCCTAAATGGCTTGGGCCCAGGATACCTCGAGGACCGCCTCTCCCCATACAATCCGCCCCAACACTCTCATAGAACATCTGGGCAGCAGCTATGAGGGTCACTGGGGCCAGACTAGCCTCTACTTCTAAGAGGACTTTCACTAATCTCGCCCCAACCCTCTGGAATTCTCTGCCCATTGAGCTCTGCTCGGCCACCTCCCTGGCCCAGTTAAAAAGGGGCTTAAGACTTTTCTGTTCAAATCAGCATCTCGACACAGGCCCCAATTAGTTTCTCTCCTCCCCCCCCCCCCCATGTCAGCAGTGGCAAGCTGGCTAGATTGTTTTAATGTGAATTGTTTAATGTGTGTTGTAATTTTAATGCAATTGTAATGATTGCTTTTCTGTTGATGTTTTATAATGTGTTACAACCCGCCCTGATTATGTAGAAGGGTGGTAATAGAATAAAAATTTTATTATTATTTATTATTAATTATTTATTATTATTATTATTTCCCAGAATTTCCCTACATAAGCCAGGCATTACCAACGGTTTCAAACTGTCAGAATCCACCTTCAGTCAGTCATTCAGGGTGTATTCGCCATGAGGTTTGTAAGATATAGATAGATAGATAGATAGATAGATAGATAGAAGAACAGACAGACAGACAACAGCACGCTTTAGAGATAGATAGATTGATGGATAAATAGATAGATAGATAAACTGCAGAATGGGTTCAGTGAATAGGCTCTCACACACCAAATAGGGATAGAGATCGATAAGCATATATAGAGAGGGATGAGATATAGATAGATAGGCGTTTTTGGGAAGGAGACAGCCACCATGGGAATGGGCCCAATGGTCACTATCGCAGGCAGGCCAGGTTTATGAAGGCTGGATGGTTAACAGATACGCAAGATGCACACAGCCTTAGATCCTCTCCTAGTTAAACGGAACTAGAACCAAATGCTACCTACCCCCCCTTCTTTCCCCCTTCAGAACAAAGGAAGGAATTCTACATCAAAGGCTGACCAGAAGAAAAAGCAATCACAGGGAGGGGTCTGGGGATTTAAAGTGCTGTCTCTATCTAAGATTCTCCAGATTCAGCAAAGACGTATTACATGTATTGCTACTCTCCTTACAATAAATGTTGTTCCTACAATAGTTGTTGTTAAGGTCTGTTTTAGAATACAACAAATCTCACACAAACTTGATTATTGTCTGCAGTGTAACCCTAGTACTTCTAATGAAATGTATCAGTTGCTTGCCATGTGTTTCCACTGTGTCACAAACCAGTCAATTGACCACTAACGAGCTGATACACACCAGCACTTTGTTTGCCAGCCTGTTGGGCAGAGTTAGGGTGCAGCGTCCACATGCTGGGACAACCTAACCCTGCCCCCAGGGCACAATTTTGGTGTGTGCCAGTCTACATGGGCCGCACCATCATGACACCCTCTGATGCTGCATCCACTGATGCAGCACAGAAGAGCATCATAAAGCTGCACTGCCATGGCTATGAGTCACCCCTTGGAGGGCACAAAATGGTGCCACTTTCTGGTGGCTCTTTTTTGCACTCTCCAAGTGAGCACATGGCATGAGGTTGCTGGGGCCCCAATCCAGCCAGTAAAGGGGTAGCTGCAGACCCCCCTTTGGGTGGGATCTGTATAGCCTCCCTTAAGACACTATTGTTGCTAGGATACAGATTCAGTGGATATTTAAGTGAAGGAAAACGGAAATGTTTAATACTAAAATGAAATGATTGTAATGCTTAACTAGTTGTGATATGGCCAAAGGACCTTAATACTTGATTGTGACTCCTGAATGAATAATAATGTAGGTAGCAAAAGTAGAAGTGGGTGAAAATCAAGTTATGAAATGTTACACCAAGAGTGAGTGGTTAGTGGTTATGATGAAGGATCCAGGGGAGGAGTAAAACCCAATGTATTTCAGAGAGGACGAGAATACAACCTCATGAACAGCAGGTATAATGAAAACAAAAAGAATTCAAAAACTCTGAATACGTTTAACAGTCTGGTTGAGTGCTAGAAATTAAGGCAGTAAGAACTATTCTAACTACTTAAATAAAAAATCAGTTGTAAGAATACTCTGAGTAACACTCCACTCTCCCTTTGCCAGCACATTGCTGGCAAAATACAAGAGCAGTAAAGTTGCTTCAAATTTTATAGCACTGCTAAGAAGTACAGGTGTTTATAGTTCTTCCTGGGGCCTCTTCTTAGTACTGCAAGCAGCCTTTATTCAGAATATTTTACAGAGTGTTGATTTAACCACTGAAATAATAACAGGAGGGAAATAGGAAATAAATCTTTGCTGAGGTATTAAGAGTCAATTCACATTTGTAAATATGATGCAATGGAAATACTTATGCGGTTTGAACTAAGCAATGCGGTCTATATATGGATCCCAGAGGAAAGAGGAGCTACATTTGTAACTCTTAACACTGGGCTCCCTGGGGCATAGTTACCCATTCTGCAAAAATGCTTCAAAGGTAGATTCCCAGCTCAACGGAAATCAGTGCTAGGATGGAATACTAGAGTGCTATAAAAAGCTGGCAAATTGTGCCTGATGTTCAGCACTGTTTGCTAGATCAAGAGCTACAGGTTATTTATTGCATGCAACCCTGACCAAGATTCAGAACTGAAGAAAACTGCTCGTGTAATGTTCTACCTCCCTAACTCTCATCATTCTTCTGTTTGGGAGGCAGCTAGATCATCCACTTCTCTTCCTCACACTGTCAGATATACCCACTTCCATGGATTCCCTTTTTGCTTTAATTTGTAATCACTAATTCATTCACACTTATGATGACTTATACTCATGCCAAATGGAATAGAAATCGTAGGAACGTAAGAGTCTGCTTTATGCTAATTATTATTGTTTTCTCAGACTAAGAACTGTCTACGTTGGCTGGCAATATTCTCTCCTGGTTTTAGGTAGAGGTCTTACCTGCTAATTTGAAGTAGTAATGCCAGGGATGGAAGCTGAGAGTTTTAGAAGCATGTTAGGTCATGGGTTTGGTGGCCATTGACTTACTGTATATCCCCTGTAGCTTCCATAGTAAACAGCAAAGTCCTCATTCACATACATCAGGGTGGGCATATCCCCAGAGTCCAGATCAAAGAGCTGCAATTTCCCAAATGGGTTCATGGGGCAATATTTTGTATCCAGTTTGAATGGACTAGAAGTGATGATGAAGCCCTTCTCCAAAGGTAGTTGTGGCCTTGCAAAAGGAGATATTTACCTTACATAATGGGAATACTTATTTTAACAATACTATAAAAGTTCTTATAAACCATAATTGCATGTGTTTACTACAACAATACAATTTTAAGCATCCAGTGGAATAGTGAAACGATATAAATCAGCTAGAAAAATTATCATACAGTAAAAATAGTAACCATAATGGTGAGATATCTCATCTTTAATGTTTAACAATCCATCAAGGAAACAATCAGAAATAAGTAAGTAATGTAATCAATCTAAATATATTATTGTGGAGTAAAACACACCACATATTATGATTAAGAAGTTTTTAGTATTGGTTAAGTATCTCAAGTTCCTGAATTTCCTGGTTTAGTCATTTTTGTTATTAACCTCTTCCCTGGCCGCCCAGACCCCTCCAGTCTCGTGCAAAACCAAAAGAAGGGAAGGAACAAGAAAAGAAAGAGGGTGGACAGAAAGGCAGGAACGTAGAAAAAAAGAGGAGGGAAGGTTAAATACATTAACTGCGATTAGCAACAAGAGAGGAGATCCTAATCAACAGCTTTCCTGTGTGTGTCGACGAGGCCCCTAGGCCTCATTCTAAGATGTTGGTATTTGAACTCTCCTACAACAGGAATGTGGTGTTAAACTTAATAAGTGATATGGGAAATGAAGATCTGGAGCATGCTCCATTGCAAGAAGCATGAGTCCCTTTTACATAAGACAGAACACAAATTTTTGACCAACCCCTTGAATGTTGTTGTGATTGAAAGTGCTTGACAATTGCTTCTCTTTTTGTAGCTGGGATAAACAGCAAAACTGAGAATGAGATTTGACAGGTCAAGATACAAGCTGAGATGAGAGTCTCTGTCACACCACAAGTTTCACAGGCTCTGCAAATCAGAGCTTATAAAAGTTGCTTTGTTGGACTAGAACTCTATGGACCCGCGACCATTGACCACTCTGGATAGAATATTCTGGGGCTGTAATCCAAAAAAATAACTTTTCCAAGCTCGGTGAAAATTTGCAATAGATACGTTGGCTGGCACTGTGGATTGGAATAGACATAAACATGATCCAGGTAATGAAAATGGTCTAAGGAGTGATAGTAGAAAATTACACAACAGTCCCTGTTTTAATGTTCTAATATAAATACACAATCCTCTACTCTCTCTCTCTTTTCTAGTGTGTGTGTGTGTGAGTGAGATGAGAGAGAGAGAGAGAGAGAGAGGAGAGGTCATTGTAGCTAAAAATAATTGTTGCCACTTTTATATAGCTCTTCAGGAATCCTAATAACAAACACAGTTTTAATAGAACTAACAAGAAGTGGAAATGTACATCCTTTATTTTCAACAATAACTGACCTGATAGCAAACTGCAAAATAAGAGGATACCATGTTTCAACAAGATCACCCCAAAGGGATAGAATACTCAAACTAGTCAAATTAGATTCAATAACTGTCCTTCAGATTATGTGGTCCATGTCAGGGCCAGGGGATGGCGCAAACTTCCAGAGGTTAGGAGCCCACATACACCTGTTTCTGGGAAATTCCAAAGACACACATGTCACCCTTCCCCAGTCAATCCTTAGGACCATCTCCCCACAGTTAATACTTTATACTTTTACTGTTAAAGAGGCCTGTTGACACTTTTCCTACAGGCAGTGGGTCAAAAAGAGACAAAGAAAGGGCAAGGGTTGCGTTTTGCCCAGCCCAGCCTGACAACACTGCAACAAGAAGAAATCTTTCAGAGCAATGGATAGAGTCCCAAGCCCCCATCTTTTCAAAATCTGCTTTCCATCCATGGAGGAAATGACATTTATTTGCCCACCCAATCTCCAACCCTTCAACTTTGGTTCAAAAAGCATATGACTTCTCAAGGGTATCAAAAGCTTGCAGTAATGAATCCACATGCAACAACATTTTTTGAAAAATTCTTGTTTTTGAAAATCTCGGCAAAAGACACACGCAACTATATCATGATGGGATATAATTTATTTGCCTAATGACTCCATCATCCATGTTTTTTCATCAACAAATAGAGAATATGCATTTAATTGACTTGTTTTCTGGGAAAATGTGGCCTCCTCGAAGCTGATTTTGACCACTAGTGTACAAAATAGATGATTAAGGCAGCGATCTTAATGCATGCTCAACTACTTGCAAAAATAGTTTCCCAATTTTTCTTTAAATCAAGTAACAAAATGCCAGTAATGCAGCCAACTCAAAAACTCCCCTTCCTTGTGGTTCTTCCGCACCAGACAATAGAGCCCAGCTCAACAGTTTAGCTTATAGTTAGAATAAAAATTTGCATCAATAGATGTGGAAACAGATAACGCAGGTGGCAGAATATATACTCTCAAGAGATCCTAGGCTTAATTTTCTGAAAATTCCAGTATTGTTAATAAAATGAGATACTGGTAAGCGAAGATCAGCAGTTTCTCTTGGGTACAACTACCATATACATTCCTGATTTGTCAAATCAGCACACCTCCTCACAGTGTAGAGAACTGAAAGCAATTATACTTACCACTATTCTTTTCCATCTAACTACACAGGCTGAACATGCCCCCCCAGCCTCTATTTAAGATTTAAGTCAAGGAAGTGAAAGACTGAGACCATCTGTGGGACCAATGCACTTGTTCTAGGTCTGCCTCCAGAAAACAACACAACACTGAATGAATTAAATCTCCTTCCTATACACATGTTGTGAATCTGCAAAGGTGGCATCGCTTTGTGTCAGTTCACAATGGATTCTTAATTCTTCTGGACTTATTTTGGTCCTGCTTCCAAAAGTGGAATATGGTCATACCACTGCTGTGTATTGATTAAAAGTATGATGGGGTGGCACAGCAGCCATCCAAGATACTCCTACTATTTGTAATAAAGAAAAGTGTGACCATTCCATTGGTCATGACTATCCACTTGCAATACTCTCCATCCTAATAGCTACAAAGGTAACACCACAGAACTCCATGTTTTAACAATGAACAATCTAAATTTACAATCAGGGAAATATGTATTCAAAAAATTAAAAAGAGAAATGAAGTAAAAAGGAGAAAAGGAAGAAAAAGAGGGGAAAGACCATATGAACTATAGAACCAATAGTACTCTCAAGGGACCACCACCACCACCACCCCCCCCCCACCCCCCCCCACACTCATGACTGTAAATGGAGAGAGGGGGGGTGGGAGAGAACCAAAAAAAATAATTTATACAAATATTATTCCACGCATTAAAACTCGCCAGGCTGGAATAACTTCATCCTAAACTCGCTTAAAACCAATAACCACTGATTATTATGTTTTTTAGATGTCTCAATTGTTCAAACTACCCACTAACACTGTTTTCCCCAGTCTTTCAGAAAACTCTGCCAACTGAACTGTATCCTTGTAAAATTCTATACATCTAATTTGGCCCATTTAAACTAAACTCGTGCAAACCTTGGCAATCCATTCCCCATTCCTCCATCACTGGTGTTTCAATCCATTTTTCCAAGGTTTGAAGCAAATAATATTCTTGCTGCTGTTTGTCAAATATGCAAAGAATAAATCCTCTCCAGTGTCTTTCTCCATACTACTACCCAACAAAAATATTTTGGGTAACAGTGCAAAAATCTAACTCTTTAAATCCCCGTTAAAAACTCTCAATGGCTTAATGCCAAGTGCTGGTGTTTTATTAGTATTTTATTATAGGTATTTAAACCCCAGCCCTTCAGCCCATAAAGGTTCTCAGAGAGGCCTTACAATTATTAGTTAAGATGGTTCCCCTGCCCCTCACGGCTTTACAATCGACTAAAAGACACAACACAAAAGGAGAAGGGAATGGTGGTGGGAGGGATCAGGTTCCGCAGTCTATCGCTCCCCTCTGAGACATGACC
>NC_056525.1:225822873-225868532 GCF_019175285.1 Sceloporus undulatus
GAGAGATCATCCGGAGACATGGGGCGCAGGGTTATCAGTACGCTGATGACACCCAAATAGTCT
The DNA here is from genome assembly GCF_019175285.1 of Sceloporus undulatus. Taxonomy (NCBI): domain Eukaryota; kingdom Metazoa; phylum Chordata; class Lepidosauria; order Squamata; family Phrynosomatidae; genus Sceloporus; species Sceloporus undulatus. The sequence continues at coordinate 225,822,937 of NC_056525.1, forward strand.
TCTCTACGTCTCCGACTGATGCAGTGACTGGGGATGGCATCTCTCCTCTTGTGGCCTGCCTGGAGTCGGTAATGGGCTGGATGAGGGAAAACCGACTCAGTCTGAATCCAGAGAAAACGGAGGTGCTCGTGATAGGTTCCCTCGGCCCGGGGATGGTGGTGGTTCCACCTATCCTGAACGGGATCACGCTTCCCGTGAAGGACTCGGTACGCAGTCTGGGGGTGCTCCTTGATTCGTCCCTCCACCTTACATCTCAGGTGGATGCGACGGTCAGGAGCACCTGTTATCAGCTCCGGCTGATTCGCCAGCTGTGCCCCTTCCTGGACCGGGGGCACCTCGAAACGGTAGTACACACTCTGGTAACCTCTCATTTGGACTTCTGCAATGCGCTCTACATGGGGCAGCCCTTGTACCATACCCGGAAGCTACAACTAGTGCAGAATATGGCAGCCAGGCTGGTTACTGGCATACCCAGAGCCAGCCACATAACACCAGTGCTTAAAGATCTGCACTGGCTGCCTATTCGCTTCCGGGTGCAATACAAGGTGTTGGTCATTACCTATAAAGCCCTAAATGGCTTGGGTCCAGGATACCTCGAGGACCGCCTCTCCCCATACAATCCGCCCCGCACTCTCAGAACATCTGGGCAGCAGCTATTGAGGGTACCTGGGGCCAGACTAGCCTCTACTTCTAAGAGGACTTTCACTATCTCGGCCCCAACCCTCTGGAATTCTCTGCCCATTGAGCTCTGCTCGGCCACCTCCCTGGCCCAGTTTAAAAAGGGGCTTAAGACTTTTCTGTTCAAATCAGCATTCCCTGACACAGGCCCCAATTAGTTCGCTCCCCCCCCCCCCCCCCCATGTCAGCAGTGGCAAGCTGGCTAGATTGTTTTAATGTAGATTGTTTGAATGTAGTTGTAAATTTTAATGTAATTGTAATGATTGCTTTTCTGTTGATGTTTTATAATGTTGTACACCGCCCTGATTATGTAGAAGGGTGGTATAGAAATAAAAATTTTATTATTATTATTATTATTATTATTATTATTATTATTATTATTATTTCCCAGAATTCCCTAGCATTAAGCCAGGGCAGTTACCAAGGTTTCAAACTGTCAGAATCCACCTTCAGTCAGTCATTCAGGGTGTATTCTGCCATGAGGTTTGTAGAGATAGATAGATAGATAGATAGATAGACAGACAGACAGACAGACAGACAGACAGACCTTGTAGAGATAGATAGATTGATGGATAAATAGATAGATAGATAAACTGCAGAATGGGGTTCAGTGAATAGGCTCTCACACACAAATAGGGATAGAGATAGATAAGCATATATAGAGAGGGAGTAGAGATATAGATAGATAGGCGTTTTTGGGAAGGAGGACAGCCACCATGGGGAATGGGCCCAATGGTCACGTATCGCAGGCAGGCAGGTTTATGAGGGCTGGATGGGTAACAGATAGCAAAGATGCACACAGCCTTAGATCTCTCCTAGTTAACGGAACTAGAAACCAAATGGCTACCCCCCCTTCTTTCCCCCTTCAGAACAAAGGAAGGAATTCTACATCAAAGGCTGACCAGAAGAAAAAGCAATCAAAGGGGAGGGGTCTGGGGGATTTTAAAGTGCTGTCTCTATCTAGAGTTCTCCAGATTCAGCAAAGACGTGATTACATGTATTGCTACTCTCCTTACAATAAATGTTGTTCCTACAATAGTTGTTGTTAAGGTCTGTTTAGAATACACAAATCTCACACAAACTTGATTATTTCTGCAGTGTGACCCTAGTACTTTCTAAATGAAATGTATCAGTTGCTTGCCATGTGTTTCCACTGTGTCACAACCAGTCAAGTTGACCACTAAGAGCTGATACACACCAGCACTTTGTGCCAGCCTGTGGGCAGAGTTAGGGTGCAGCGTCCACATGCTGGACAACCTAACCCTGCCCCCAGGGCACAATTTTGGTGTGTGCCAGTCTACATGGGCCGCACCATCATGAAAACCCTCTGATGCTGCATCCACATGATGCAGCACAGAAGAGGCATCATAAAGCTGCACTGCCATGGCTATGGTACCCCTTGGAGGGCACAAAATGGTGCCACTTTCTGTGGCTCTTTTTTGCACTCTCCAGAGGCCATGGCATGAGGTTGCTGGGGCCCCAATCCAGCCAGTAAAGGGGTAGCTGCAGACCGCCCCTTTGGGGTGATCTGTATAGCCCTTAAGACAACTATTGTTGCTAGGATACAGATTCAGTGGATATTAAGTGAAGGAAAAAGGAATGTTAATACTAAAATGAAATGATTGTAATGCTTAACTAGTGTGATATGGCCAAAGGACCTTAATACTTTGATTGTGACTCCTGAATGATAATAATGATGGTAATCAAAAGTAGAAGTGGGTGAAAATCAAGTTATGAAATGTTACACAAGAGTGAGTGGTTAGTGGTATGATGAAGGATACAAGGGAGGGAGTAAAACCCAATGTATTTCAAGAGAGGACTAGATACAACCTCATGAACAGGCAGGTATAATGAAAACAAAAAGATTCAAAAACTCTGAATACTTTTAACAGTCTGGTTGAGTGCTTAGAAATTAAGGCAGTAGACTATTCTAACTACTTATAAATAAATAAAATCAGTTGTAGATATCTGAGTATACCTCCAGCATCTCCTCTTTGCCAGCACATTGCTGGCAAAATACAAGAGCAGTAAAGTTGCTTCAAATTTATAGCACTGCTAAGAAGTACAGGTTTTATAGTTCTTCCTGGGGCCTCTTCTTAGCTACTGCAAGCAGCCTTTATTCAGATATATTTTACAGAGTGTGATTTAACCACTGAAAATAATAACAGGAGGGAATAGGAATAAAATCTTTGCTGAGGTATTAAGAGTCAATTCACATTTGTAAATATGATGCAATGGAATACTTATGCGGTTGAACTAAGCAATGCGGTCTATATATGGATCCCAGAGGAAAGAGGAGCTACATTTGTAACTCTTAACAACTGGGCTGCCCCTGGGGCAGTATTACCCATTCTGCTAAAAATGCTTCAAAGGTAGATTCCCAGCTCAACGGGAAATCAGTGCTAGGATGGAAATATCTAGAGTGCTATAAAAAGCTGGCAAATTGTGCCTGATGTCAGCACTGTTTGCTAGATCAAGAGCTACAGGTTATTTATTGCATGCAACCCTGACCAAGATTCAGCACTGAAGAAAACTGCTCTTGTAATGTTCTACCTCCCTACTCTTCATCATTCTTCTGTTTTGGGAGGCAGCTAGATCATCCACTTCTCTTCCTCACTGTCAGATATACCACTTCCATGGATTCCCTTTTTGCTTTATTTGTAATCACTAATTCATTCACACTTATGATTACTTATATCTCATTCAAATGGAATGAGAAATCGTAGGAACGTAAGAGTCTGCTTTATGCTAATTTATTGTTTTCTCAGACTAAGAACTGTCTACGTTGGCTGGCAAATATTCTCCTGGTTTTAGGTAGAGGTCTTACCTGCTACTTTGAAGTAGTAATGCCAGGGATGGAAGCTGAGAGTTTAGAAGCATGTTAGGTCATGGGTTTGGCCATTGACTTACTGTATATCCCCTGTACTTCCATAGTAAACAGCAAAGTCTCATTCACATACATCAAGGGTGGGCATATTCCAGAGTCAGAAGAGCTGCATTTCCCAAATGGGTCATGGGGCAATATTTTGTATCCAGTTTGAATGGCTAGAAGTGATGATGAAGCCCTTCTCCAAAAGGTAGTTGTGGCCTTGCAAAGGAGATATTTACCTTATAAATGGGAATACTTATTTAACAATACTATAAAAAGTTCTTTAAACCATAAATTGCATGTGTTTACTACAACAATACAATTTTAAGCATCCAGTGGAATAGTGAAACTATATAAATCATCTAGAAAAATTATCATACAGTAAAAATAGTAACCATAATGTGAGATATCTCATCTTTAATGTTTAACAGATCCATCAAGGAAACAATCAGAAATAAGTAAGGTAATGTAATACAATCTAAAATTATATTATTGGAGTAAACACACACAATTTATGATTTAAAGAAGTTTTTGTAGTATTGTTAAGTATTCTCAAGTTCCTGAATTTCCTGGTTAGTCATTTTTTGTTATTAACCCTTTCCTCCCCATGATCCCCTCCATGTCTTCTGTTTCAAAACCAAAAGAAGGGAAGGAAGAAGAAAAGAAAGAGGGTGGACAGAAAGGCAGGAACAGTAGAAAAAAGAGGAGGGAAAGGGTTAAATACATTACTGCTAATTAGCAACAATAGAGGGAGATCCTAATCACAGCTTTCCTGTGTTGTGTCTACTATGGCCCTAGGCCTCATTCTAAAGATGTTGGTATTTGAACTCTCTCTACAACAGGAAATGTGGTGTTAAACTTAAATAAGTGATATGGGAAATGAAGATCTGGAGCATGCTCCATTGCAAGAAGCATGAAGTCCCCTTTTTACAGCAGAACAACACAATTTTTACCAACCCCTTGAATGTTGTTGTGATTGACAAGTGCTTGACAATTGCTTCTCTTTTTGTAGCTTGGGATAAACAGCAAAACTGAGAATGAGATTCTGACAGGTCAAGATACAAGCTGAGATGAGAGTCTCTGTCACACCACAAGTTTCACAGGCTTGCAAAATCAGAGCTTATAAAAGTTGCTTTGTTGGACTAGAACTCTATGGACCCCTGAACCATTGACCACTCTGGATAGAATATTCTGGGGGCTGTAATCCAAAAAAATAACTTTTCCAAGCTCTGTGAAAAATTTGCAATAGATACGTATTGCTGGCACTGTGGATTGGAATAGACATAAACATGATCACAGGTAATGAAAATGGTCTAAGAGTGATAGTAGAAAATTACACAACAGTCCCTGTTTTAATGTTCTAAGTATAAATACAAATCTCTCTCTCTCTCTCTTTCTGTGTGTGTGTGTGTGTGAGTGAGTGAGAGAGAGAGAGAGAGAGAGAGAGAGAGAGTCTTGTAGCTAAAATAATTGTTGCCACTTTATATAGCTCTTCCAGGAATCCTAATAAACACAGTTTTATAGAACTAGCAGAAGTGAATGTACTCCTTTATTTCAACAATACTGACTGTATCAAACTGCAAATAGAGAGATCCATGTTCAAAAGTCCCCAGAGGGATAGAATACTCAGAACTAGTCAAAGTTAGATGTCAGAACTGTCTTCAGATTAGTGTGTCCATGTCAGGCCAGGGATGGGCAACTTCCAGAGGTTAGGAGCCCACATACACCTGTTCTGGAAATTCAGAAGACGACACATGTCCCCTCATCCTTAGGACCATCTCCCCCAGTTATACTTTTACTTTTACTTTAAGAGGCCTTTGACACTTTCTACAGGCAGTGGGTAAAAGAGACAAAGAAGGGCAAGGGTGCGTTGCCCAGCCCAGCCTTACACACTCAACAAGAGAAATCTTTCAGAGGGCAATGATAGAGTCCCAAGCCCCATCTTTTCAAATCTGCTTTCCATGGAGGAATGGAATTTATTGTGCCCCCAATCTCCACCCTTCAGACTTGGTTCAAAAAGATATGATTCTCAAGGGTATCAAAAGCTGCAGTAATGAAATCCACATGCACAACATTTTTGAAAAATCTGTTTTTGAAATCTCGGCAAAAGACACGCACATATACATGTGGATATATTTATTTGCTAATACTCATCATCATTTTTTTTCAACAAATAGAGAATATGCATTTAATTACTTGTTTCTGGGAAAATGTGGCCTGCTAAGCTAATTTGACTAGTGGACAAAAATAGATTAAGGCAGCGATCTTATGCATGCTCACTTTCAAATAAGTTCCCATTTTTCAATCAGTACAATGCCAGGAATCAGCCAACTCTCCCCTTCCTTTGGTTTTCCTCACCATACATAGAGCCCAGTCAACAGTTAGCTTATAGTTAGAAGAAAAATTGCATGCAATAGATGTGGAACGATAACGCAGTGGCAGAATATATACTCAGAGGATCCTAGGCTTAATTTCTGAAAATTCCAGTATTGTTTAAAATGAGATATGGTAGCAGATCAGCAGTTCTGCTTGGGTATCAACTACATACATTCCTGATTTTCAAATCAGCAACCCTCCTCACAGTGGAGAACTGAAGCATTATACTACCACTATTCTTTTCCATCTAACTACACAGGCTAACATGCCAGCCTCTTTAAGATTTAGTCAAGGAAGTGAAAGACTAGATCCTGTGGACCAATGCACTGGTTCTAGGTCTGCCTCCAGAGAAACACACTGAATGAATTAAATCTTCCTATACATGTGTTACTGCAAAGGTGGCATCTTTGTGTCATTCACATGGATTCTTAATTCTTCTGACTTATTTGGTCCTCTTCCAAAAGTGGATATGTCAGTACACTCTGTGTATTGATTAAAAGTATGTGGGTGGCAGAGCAGCCATCCAAGATCTCCTACTATTTGTAGTAAGAAAAGTGTGACCTTCCATTGTCATTACTATCACTTGCAATACTCTCCATCCTAATAGCTACAGGTAACACAGAACTCCATGTTTAACATAAACAATCTAATTTACAATCAGGGGAATATGTATTCAAAAAAATTAAAAAGAGAAATAAGGAAAAGAGAGAAAAGGGAAAAGAAAAAGGGGGGAAGACATATAACTAGTAGACAATAGGACTCTCACCACCACCACCCCCCCCCCCCACATCATGACTGTAATGAAGAGGGGGGGGGGAGAGAAAAAAGAATTTTAAAAATATTATTCCACCATTAAAGAGCCAGCTGAATAATTCTACTAAAACTGCTAAAAACCATAACCACTGATTATTATGTTGTTAGATGTCTCATTGTTCAAATACCCCATAAACTGTTTTCCAGTCTTTCAGAAAACCTTCAACTGACTTATCCTTTAAAACTTACATTAATTTGGCCATTTAAACTAACTCTGCAAACCTTGGCAATCCATTCCTCCATCACTGGTGTTTCAATCCATTTTCAGGTTTGAGCAAATAATATTCTTGCTGCTGTTGTCAAATATCAAAGAAGTAATCTCTCCAGTTCTTTCTCCATACTACCCAACAAAAATATTTTGGGTAACATTGCAAAATCTACCTTTAAAATCCCCTTTAAAAACTCTCATGGCTTAATGCAAGGTGCTGGTTTTTATATTATTTATTTATGGTATTTAAACCCCGCCCTTCAGCCATAAAGGTTCTCAGAGAGGCTTACAATTATTATTATAGATGGTTCCCTGCCCTCAGGCTTACAATCTAAAAAGACACAACACAAAAGGAGAAGGGAATGGTGGTGGGGAAGGGGATCAGGTCCAGCAGTTCTTCTCTCCCTCTGAGACCTGGACCAAGGCAGATGGACTGGAGGGAGGGCTGTGCTTCTTAATAGAGGCAAAGCCAGATGGCGTTGGCCCTGTCTTTTCATTCCCTCCAGGTCAGAAGATGACGACTGGCAAGGAGGGAGGGCTCTTCTTCTTCAATTGACCAATAAAGTCGAATATGTCTCACATCCAGGTTATTTGAAGGATCACCTTCTCCCAGAGAAATTAGACTCACACCCTCATTATTATTTTTTTCCATTGAGAAGGAAAGACTTTTCTGTTTTGACTGTCATTTGATAATTGATTGAATAAGGCTATCTCCTTTAAATGTACTTGATCTTGCTAACTATGCTGTGTGTGCTGGTATGTGGGTGGGTGAGCATGTGTGTTTAATGATGTATGTTTTAATATTGTTTTAATTGTTTTGATAATTAAATGTCTGTTTAACTCTTTATTTTGTAAATTTTAAACTATGTGCCCTGTCACACTAAACAAGCATAGTGTAGTATCCCCCTTTAACTGTGATGGCAACATGGCAGGGAATTTGCAGTTGGGGTGAGAGCCAGCATGATGTAGTTGTTTGTGTGTTGGACTATAACTCTAGAGACCAGGGTTTGACCAGGGTTCAAATTCCCACTCAGCCATGCAAACCCACATGATGTCACATTCTCTCAGCCTCAGAGAAAGGCAAAGACAAAGTCCTCTCTGAAGAAATCTTGCCAAGAAAATCCCATCATAGGGGAACTTTAAGGTCTTGATAAGTTGGAAACAACTTAAGTGTGCACGCGCGCACACACACACACACATTCATGCACATACATGCACTAGTTTGAGTGTTGGATTAGGACTCAAAGAGAGCAGGGACCAAATCGCCATGGGAAATCGACAAGGTAATCTTGGACAAATCATTCCATTTCAGCCTCAAAGGAAGCCAATGGAAAATCCCTATGAACAAATCTTGCCAAAAAAATCCTGTAATAGGTTTGCTTTAAGTTCACCATAAGCCAGAAACAATTTAAAGCCATGTAACAAGTTTTAAAACAAGCATTAGACCAGAATGCCTGGTACCAGGGTTATCTCTTCCTTCTATAATTTTATGCTAATAGGCTAGTCCAGAACTATCTGTTCTGATCAGCAGCAGCTCTTCAAGGCTTGACGCAGAGGACTTTGACAGTTCTGCTACTTTAGATAATTAACACAAAATGCCCCAAACTGCATCAGTGACCTTATAATACTTTCTCATTGTTTCATTCAAGGCACAGTTTTATTCCTATATTTGGTTGCTTTAATTACTGTACACTGCACCAAACAGATTTTTAAAAATCTATAAATACATAGATATACATACACAATACATGCAAAACAGATGGATGTTCAACTGCCATAACTGTCCTTACAGTACAAAAAACTAATAGCATTTTCCGTTAAACCACCAAGCTGATACAGCAGTTTACTGGAACACAATTCTTGGCACTGTCTCCAGCTGGTATGCACAAGTCTGTGTTTGCAATGGCACCCATCCTCATGGTTAGCTCAGAAACAGCTGTGTTGTTCCTTGCTTCAGTAAATATAAAAGCCATTGAGGAGCAGGGAGATCATAGAAACCACTCTATTTGCTGCAACTCAATTTGACTGGTCAATTCTATACTTTTATATCCCATCTTAACATCAAAAATGGAGTTCAAGGCAGCTAATAACAACAATAATAAAAAAGTAGAAATAAAAAAGCATGGAATACACACAATCAAGTAAACCACTCCCCTGTCCTTCAGCTCGAATGTCAAAGGCCTGTATGAATAAAAGCATCTTTGCCTGGCAGTGATAGGACAACAGAGGCTGCATCTGCACTCCAAAAGATAATCCAGTTTGACACTACTTTAACTGCTATGGCTCAGTACTATGGAATTCTAGGAACTGTAGTGATCAAAGTCCTCTCTGGTCTTTGATGGGTGAGAGCTCCTTCACACTTACAATTTATGACTCTTTTTCTGAAGCCATCAAGAAATGAATTGTGAACAAAACCAACTTATAGACGGCAATCCTATTGTTAGTCTTAATGAGAGCAAAGACCTCAGTTGTTGCATGGTGAGTCACCACTTATGTAAGTCCCATGAATTCAATGAATCTATTTTACTTAGAAGAAACAATAGGATTCAAGTATTTGTAGGTATTTGGAATCTCAATATAGCAAGGAATAAAGATGCCAACGTTTTTCAGTTTAAAAGCATCACCTTTAAAAAAAAAAATGAAAGAAAATATTGCAAATTAATAGAGCTTTAAGACATGACCTTTTTTCCCTCTAGAGGTGATTAGGCAACACCACTTGCCTTATACAAGGTTTTGAGTGTGATCTATGTAAAAACTGCAAAAACTATTTTAGTTGTCATGGCATTTAATCATAGCAAAGAGGAAATTCATTCCTAATAAATTACACAGTATATTGTACAACTGATGTCAACAGGTTTTGTTTTTCACTCCTCAGTTTTAGATGCCTAAAAGATGAATGGGCCAGGATATTACTCCATGTGTGCAGCAGAAATGTAATCTTTCTGCTGTACACATACAGTGGAAAGACTCAGGATTGAATAATAAACTGTAAAGGAAAAGAGTTTTAGAAGGTAAGTGATTTTAATTGATGGTGTGTGTGTGTTTGTGTGTGTGTTAACTGACTTATGGTGACACTATGAATGAGACATCTCCAAAACACCCTATACTCAACAACTCTGCCCAGGCCTTGCAAATACAGTGCCATGGCTTTCTTGACTGAGTTAATCCATCTGGAATCTGGTCTTCCTCTTTTCCTATTGCCTTATTGTTGTGTGTGTGTGTGTTTTTTTAATGAACTAAAATGTGCTGAACTCATACAGCCTCCATAGTAACACTATATTGAATCACATAATCCAGTCCTCAGCTTTTCTTTCCATTGTGCACACAGGTTAAAACAGGACAATTACACAGTTACTAAAAGGCTAAAATCATCCAAATGTATTTGGTAAATACACATATGATGAGGAAGTTTCAGCTTTCAGAAACTGTAGTGAGTAAATAGGTGATAAGCACATAGCACAAATGGGCTTTATAGCACATTTAAGTCAACATGAAAGTCCTTGTTAAATACTTTATAGGGGCCATGTTCTCATAAGGAAAACATAAGGAACCAGTGGAATCATAGAAATGAGTACATTGCCATAAGAAACTTATATTTGTGGTTTTTCTCTACTTGATTTCTTGACTGCAGTCTCCATTCTGATTGATGATTGAGCCAAAATATGGAAAATCTTGAACTATTTCAATATCTTCATCATCTATGTTAGCATTATATAGATTGTCTGTTGTCATTATTTCTTGATGTTCAGCTGCAAACCGGCCTTTTCACTGTCTCCCTTGACCTTCTTAAATAATCCTTCCATACGGCCAATATTTTGTGTTAGTATTATGGTGTCAACTGCATAATTTTGGCCCAGTACAAACCGCGGAAAAGGAGGGGTCCACAGACACCCCTTTTCGCAAAGGATTGGGGTTAGGAAAACCATACCAGTAGCCCAGAGGCCCCAATCTGGCACTTCTCCACACCACGGAGAAGCAGCACAATGCCGCTTCCCTGTGGCCTGGAAAAGGGGTGTCCTTAGGGCTTCATGCTCCTGGACACCCCAGGAGCCAGAGCCATGGGAGAAAAGGGCCACTCGGCCCCTTTCTCCCTAGAGAGATTCCTGCAGCCATTTGGTGCCTGCAGAAACAAGGTGCGTCCCCAGGAGGAGCTCCATTTTGGAGCTCCTTCTTGTGCTGCAGCCAGGCTGCCATAAGCGGCTTGGGCCAGTGCAAAGACATCACACATGTGCCGCACCGTTTGGACGTGGTGCATGTGTGACATCATAATGGCGGCTCCCGTGTACACAGGGCATTGCCATTATCATGCCACTGGCACATATCAGGGTTAGGGAGTGTGTACATGGTGCACGCTCCCTAACCCTAATACCAGCACTGGTATGCCGCTTGTTGGCAGTCTGTACCGCGCCTTAGATTACTAATGTTCGTTCCTCAGGTTTTCATGCCTCCCACCTCCAAGTCCAATCCTGCTTTTCATATGATGTTTTCAACACATTCTATTTTGTATGTGAGCAGAAAGTGATACACACTCCACTTCCACAATCTCCACTGCCTCATGTATGACCTATATTACCGGGTAATGTCTGAAAAAGAGTTGCAGCCAGAGTTGTTGTACTGAATATGACTACAGAATTCTACACAATCACAAACTTTGATAAGGCAGTTTGTGAGTACAAACAGTTCTATAATCACATAAAACATGACTGCAATATATAGTTTTCCATAAAATGTGTGTATAGTTACTTTTCAAATCTTGCCCAGCAATAGGGAGAGAATTGCATTGAAGTAAGGCAGGGTTGCAGCACATTTTCTCACTGCCCTCTGCTTGTGTAATAAAAAAATGGGCATCTGAACAGAGTTCAAAGAAACCATAACCAAAAGATCCACCATCCCTACGTGCAGCTAAAAAATAAGCTTTTCATCAGTAAACTATCAGGAAATGGGGGAGGGGACCGTCATGAGAGTCCTAGATGGCAGAGAATAGAGGAGGTTACAGAAGTACATCAAAAGAATGACGCTCTTGAAACATTTTTAAAAATAACATTTAGATGGTTGCTTATTTCCAAGTGTGTGTGGTTGAGGAGCAGGGATAACAGGAAAAGGGTTGAAAAGAGGCTTTTGGGAAAATTTGAGAAAAAATAGTTGTGATTACAATGAAGAGTCAGATGTAATAAAATAATCTATTTTATCCTCCAACCTAAAACATTAACTTCCAGATTTCGCCCCATCCTTCAGTGATTCTAAGATTGCATTTTAAATGTAGCACTGAAGAGAGAGAGAGAGAGGAAAGCTATGATAGAGTATCTTTTAAAGACCCTCATCCTTCATCTGACTTCTTTATTTCCCAACATGGCTGTCAAGGGATATTTGGAGCATAATTCTTATGTGTTCCAGAGGGAATGTTTCTTCCAGCTTGACTTAAAATAATAGTAAAAAAGGAAATATTTTTCTTTATTAAAACAACCAGAAAAAAGTACGAGAAAAAAGTACATATTTGTATACATTTGCTGTTTTTAAGGGAAAGAAATTGGGAAATTCTTCAAAGGTCTTTTTCCCCCTTTTCCCTTTCTTTCTTTCTAGTTGGAAGTTAACCATAGCGTCCTCCAAAAATGACGCCCCTTCCTAACCCTAGTACGCGCCGAGCATATACTTTTTGGCGGTCTGGAAACCGCCCAAGTCCTTGTGAGAAAACCTTTTGGCTGATTTACAAATGTGAATCTGACTGGTGATTTTCACAGGGGGTGGCTATCCATGAAGTCCCCTCAGCTGGAACAAGATTTTCTATACCCAATTTTTATAGGTTGTTGCTTGGAATCTATTTAATACCCTGTCAATGTAAATGAAGAAGTGGCTTGATTCTTCCTCCTGTCCATTGTTTCATAGCTACATTCAAAACATCTTGAAAGTATATCCCAGATTTGTTTATCCAACACAGCAGCAAGTGCCACCTGTTTTCCATAAAAACTTAACCTTCCTCTGAAAAATTCAAACCAAAGGGGAAATCACTCTTCCAGTTTAAAAGGGCCTGGCAATTCTTATTTGGTTTGCTATTGTGAATGATGTTCACCTCAAGTCTTCCTGAGGTCTTCTAGCATAACAAATGTAACAACAAAACAAGATGTAGAAATAGTGATAATCCACAGGCAAATCTGTTCTGGCTGTATTTTGGACATGGCAATGGGAGAAAAAACAAGAATTTGCTGGAGAGGGGGATATCTCAAATACAAAATTCATATGGGAAATGCAGCATTTTTCTAGGCCAGGTTGTGTTGTCAAAAAGTGTGCCTGACCTGCAATCTGTTTAGCTGAAGTTAAGTTACATATGTTTTTAGGTTTCATCCATCACAGCATTCTCACTCTTTGGACAGTCCTTCCATTCCTAAAAAAGAAACACTGTTGGTGTGACACCGTTGCTCCTCAGATATGGATCTACTCATTATTCATACACTTTGGCAGAGATCTCCTGACATCATTCTGCTTCTTCCAGATTTAGTGACTCTTAGAGATGATTTCTACACTATAGATATCGAATATTCTATATTTTAAAAATAACTATTTGGGTGATACATTTAATACTGAGTACTTAGCTTGCTTTTCAGGAAGCCAAGACATTGATTCTTAACTGGTTAACACCAGTTGAATGATACATGTCTGCTTATATATGTTTTGACACAAAGAAAGCAGAATTAGAGGTCAAAGTATCAAAAATCAATGAACCATGCAGGAGAAAGGTAGTAATACAATACAAATGTTGTCCTCCACCTCCTCTTTCTTCTTTTCTTTTCAGAAGAAATCACAGTTCCCTGTACAGTGGTACCCCGGGATACGAATTGATCACGTTACGAAATTTCCGGGATACGAAAAAGTTAGATTGGAAAAAACTGTTCCGGGATATGATGTTTTTTTCGGGTTACGAAATTTATTTCGGCGCGAAATTCAAACGCAAAGTGCGGCTAGCGGCTTTCCAGCGGCTTTTCGGGTTGCGAAATGTATCGGGTTACGAACGGAGCCGCGGAACGAATTAATTTCGTAACCCGAGGTAGCACTGTAGTTTATGAACTGGGAGGAGTATAGGTGTTCCCCCACGCATAACACAACCACAGTTACTTCAAATCAAGATCAATACACAGTTCCTGATGCCACAGTCAGATGGGAAACTATTTTGTTTCAAAGTGATTGTGATAGTGAAAACTTTGTCATTTTTCCTCTCATGCCCAAAGTGTCATGGACTGCCTTGGGCCTGAAAAAATGGAGGAGGCTGAGACAGAGGAAGATCTGGGGCTGCCTGAATCAGCAGTCCCAGAGCAGGAAGCTGCAGAGAGAGAAACAGACTCTATGGACTCTAGGCAGCAGGGGCTAGGACCTGTGGAGAGAAGGCAGGTCAAGGAGTCCTTGAGGAGGTTTTCCAGGCTAGAAGCCAAGAGGAGAGCTAATAGGTTTCAGCTGAGAGGGGCCTTTTTAAAAGACCTCCAGCTACATAGATTCTTTGAAGCCAACAATTAGTCTTGTACTTTCTGTATTTCTTGTTCTTAGATTCAAGTTATCTGATGCCTGGACTTGCCTTGTGACTATGCTCTTGCCTCTGCCCTTTGCTGTGACTGACTGACTGGTATTGTTTGACCTTGGACTGGATGCTGGTCTACTCTTTTGCATATTCCCCTGCTGTAGAGGTAAGCAGGACACAAAGGACTAGAGAAAATGGCACTATGCATGTTGCAAGCTTGTAGAGAGCTTTGGAAAATATGTTCAAAAGTAATTAATTACAATGATAGTTCTGAGTGCCCTCCCAGTAGTTCGTTACATTTACTGTTAACTTTTCAAAAAGCATCACATTACTTTCCCTTTCTTAAGAATAACTAAAATAGTTCTTTTCCTGTTTCTTTAAAAATGTTTGAATCCTCCAAGCCACTCACCTGTAGAGCAAAACTTACTCTTCTCCTATCTACCTTTTCATTGCCTCAACATATACAACAGACCACAAAGCAGAGACATGAGATATAAGCCAGCAACTAAAACATGCAGTATTCCTCCTCCACTAGTATTCCATGGCTACTGCAAAAGAGAAGTAACTAAAATATTAGAGTTACATTATAAGGAAATAAAGTTATCTTTTGTTATGTTACAGTTTTAACGTAATGTACTCATACTTTAGAATCTTCGTTCGCGAAGCAAAGCCAGAGAAAGAGAGACTCATACTTTAGTTCTTGGGAAAGGGGTTATCTATAACAACTGACTATTTGTATGTAGAGAGATCTTGTAGCACCTTTGAGACTTACTGAAATAAAGAAGTTGGCAGCATGAGCTTTCGTAGACTTCAGTCTACTTCCTCAGATACTTATAGTGGAGACTTATTTGTACTTTATTTGTACTTAGCCAATTCCAAGCTCTGGACTTGCAGAAGTTCATTCGTAATGAGCTATATCTTAGTTTAAATAGTCAGCTAAGCAGGACTAAGTGTTTTCACTATGAAAGGAGAAATCAAAAGGCTGGGTGAAACAGGATTTAACTGCACTATTTACCTTCTATGCATTAAGTGATATCATAGTGCATAGCACTTCCCCTACAGATCAACTGAAATGTAGAAATAACAGATGAGACCAAAATAACCCCTGCTGAAAATATCCATTCAATAAATGTTTCATCTTATGGCTTGAGAGAAAACGATGGAGTTGTTGATACCAGCATATAGTTTTATGGTGCACAACACTTTGTTTGGTGGACTATACTGTCCAGAAATCCCATTGTGACAGCCAAATCATACCACCTAGTGAAAAACACAATTCCTTTCAGTCGAGGCTCAGAAAGTTGTCACGGTCAATTGATTCTGTGAGCTATTTGGCATAGATATAGACTTCTGCTTGCTACCAAGCACCATCAGATAACAGTGGTGAGCAGAAACTGTGGACCCAATGTCTTTCCCACATATGTTCTTACAAAATGCAGGCAGGCAGAATTCAGTTGATAATCATGAAGGAGATATGAAATGTCACTGCAAACACAGCAACAATACCAAAACAAAATCCTTTAAAACTGACTGCTCTGGCTGAAAAGCATGCAAGCACATTGTTGAGATGTGTGTGTGTGTGTGTGTGTGTGTGTGTGTGTGTGTATAATCAAAACACTAAATTCTGCCAAATTAATTGCTTGAGCAGAAAAACAGTCTTTTTTGGCTTCTGTTCACATGTTCTGCGGCTGTAGCTCTGAAACTTCAAGAGCATGAATTCCATCCTGATAAACATTTCCCATAATAGAAACACCAACATTGGGGTGATTATGGCAGAGATCCTGTGTTATTGCTGGCAGATTGTAAATGGGGGAGTGTAAATCTCCACCAACATTCATTGGCTGGACTATACATTCTGCCCTGTTGCACAATGCCAGCTGATGGATCCAGGACTTACCAGCACATCCTGTTAGTAGGTGATGAAGGCAGGGAACCCTAGACAGGTAACATGAAGGGTACCACCCTCCTGGACTTCTATGTTATTTGCTGATGAACCAGAAGGAAAATGGGTCTTCCTTTACTTCCTGACAGAAAATAAAAATGTCAATGATCTCTCATCCCTGACAACAATTACTTGACCATAGAAGTGTAACTTGATGAAACCAGCTGGGATTGTATGTGTAATGATCATGATGCAAGAAGTTGTCAGAGATCACCTTTTGCAATGACCTTAAAGTACATACACCAATATAACAAGATGTTATGCTACCATATATTACCAACAGGATGGTTGCCAAAATTAGCAGACAAGCATTTGGGAGGTATGCCTAGTTCAACTTTCCCAATTTTTAAAAATGTGGCAGAACCTTTTGGTGAACATGTAAAGTATAAATATTAAAAAAAAAACATGCACTTTAGGTTCCAGAGCCTGTGGCTAGTTGTATACCTCTGTGTATGCTTCACCACAGACTTTAAATAATAGAAGCAAAGGGGCAAACCTACTTTAGGTTAGAGTTCAGAACCTTGGATAGCTCATTCAAGTTCAACTAAAACACAGAGCAGAATCAATCACTCACTCATATGGAAGCTAGAAAACATCATTGCTTTGGGGGATATTTCAGGAAAGCCTGTTAAAATTGTTACCATTATGTATATATTTGTATCTTGTATCCATCTTCAGGTTTTCGCTTCATCTTATGGTCTCTAAGAAGTAAAATAATTGACTGGGGCATAGGTGCATCATTCTGTGTTTATGATACACTCATTGAAATCAATGAGATGAGTTAATTTGATTCACATAAGTCCCACTGATGTAGATGTCTATACTATAGGTATTAGTAAGTCTGTATTTAACACCATAGTGTATCCACTGTGAAGAATACAGCAACGTAGCTGTGTATTATCTCAGGATGATGAGGCAAAAGGATTAGTAACTGGGCAATACTGGCTTGAGGCCAAGGAGATTTGGTGCTGATTTACCTCTTACCAAACTCAAGAAGTTTTCTTTCAAACACTTTATAAATAAGATTCTGTTATTATGCAGAATGACCCAATTAAAGGGCATAAAGCTACAGCCAGCATGCAAAAATAAATGAAGTGGTTTAGATTTACAAATGGAAAGCTATATGTGCATTAGAAAGGTTGCATTATATTGCAAACACACACTTCCAAAAATAGATGCATCACTAGATGTTCTGAGACCCTTCCAAAGTGGGAGTGAGTTATATGACAGGATACAAAACCACAGAGACATTTGGAAACCTGAAGGAATCCAGCTTGAAATTTACTACAAATAAAAATGAGAAGTTCACTCTACAGCTCTTTTCCAATATTCCATCACATTAACTTCAATGGAAAATGAACAAAGAAAACTCAAATGACTAAAAAGCAATGAGTTTTGTTCACAGAAATTCATATACTCTACACGATTATTTTGGAAATGATCTCGTGAATGGAACAACATTTTCTCATTCTTTCTGTATGTAAGTGACACATTTCAATAACAGACTTCAATATTTTTTGTTTTCATTTTGTTAAGCTACTTCCAAATTTGTTGAAATTTAATTCCTATGAAGTGGGATTTGGGACGGGGGAGAGACATTCTAAAATCTTTCTTCTTCTCAACACCCATCTGGCCATCTGGCGAGGATGCTTTGATTTGGATTTCCTGCATGGCAGGGGGTTGGACTGGATGGCCCTTGTGGTTTCTTCCAACTCTATGATTCTATACCCATACCCCTAGAAAAAGGGCACATCACAGAATTTTCTCTGAATATGCTCCACTGTTGTTTATTGTGCGTATGCCTCTGTGTATGCATGTGGGAGTCACAATTTTCCCATATAATGACCCAGAACACTGACAAGTCTGGAGGATTCTGGAAAGTACAAAACGGTGGTGAGATTGTCCATGGTGATGGAAAATGAAAGGGAAGGCACAGGGTTTAGGAGAAAAGAAGGAAGCTGTTTTATTTCCTATCCTAAGGCTCCCACCCTGAAAATTGCCTGGAGAAATTCAGTGATGTAGTATTCCCCATATTTCTCTGCCCACAGATAGGTCGGACAGTTTTCAGAGATCACTGCATAGGCTCTAGGCAAAAGGAGCCTACAGGTTACAAACAGTATGTATCAGTAATTGCTGTTCCTTTTCATTTTTCACAAGAGGAATGGAAAACACATCTCAAGCTGCTCAAAACATGATTCTTTTAATGATTAAAAATAAGCCCAACACTGTTTGGCTAGGGGATGCTCTTTAGGTCTTCTTCAGGGGTAATATAAAATCATAAAATGACAACATATAAATATACAGTATGACAATACTTAATATAACTTTGAGATCCAGTGGGATAAAGTGGCTTGAGCATTGGACTATGACTCTGGCAGATCAAGGTTTGGCCATGAGAACCCACTGGGGGTCCATAGGCAAGTCATATTTTGCCAGTCTCAGAGGACAATGGCAAGCCCCGTCTGAAAAAAATTTGACAAGAAAATCCCATGATAGGGTCGCCTTAGAATCACCATAAATTGGAAATGACTTGAAGACAATTAACAACAAATATACATAAAATATTTATAATGTCAGTTTACTGCCTTCAACTCGTACATGCCTATTTAGAATCTAATGTCAAAAATTATCTGGCCTAGAAACTCTCAAACCAGACATGATCTATATACATTTTTTTCTGAATATCTCCATATAAAATATATTTTAAAAACCCTTCACCCGATGTTCACATGCCATGTCATGACAACAGAACTACAAAAAACTATTCCTGGCTAGAACAGAAAACTAGGTCCACAATGTGTCTTATAGCATGGGTGGCCCCAGATATTAGGTTGGCAACAGTCAGCCAGGGTATTTTTAATTCAACTGCCCCTAGACTCTGGAATAACCTGCTGGAAGAGATTTGACAGCTGAATATGCTATCTGAGTTTAAAAGTGCATTAAAGACCACTCTCTTCCAACAGGCTTATCCAGATGATTTTTAAATTGTGAATTTTAAAACTAGATTATTTTAGTATATGTATATCTTATTTGTCCTTTTAAATTGATGCGATTTGGATTTGTAACTGGTTGACCGGCCGAATGCAAAGGGTGCTCAACAATGGCTCCTTTTCATCCTGGAGGGAAGTGACCAGTGGGGTCCCACAGGGCTCTGTCCTGGGCCCAGTGCTATTCAACATCTTTATCAATGACCTGGATGACAGCATTGGGAGCATACTTATCAAATTTGCAGATGACACCAAATTAGGAGGAATAGCTAATACCCCAGAGGACAGGATCAAGATTCAAAATGACCTGAATAGACTAGAAAGCTTGGCCAAAGCTAACAAAATGAAATTCAACACAGAGAAATGTAAGGTATTGCACTTAGGGCGGAAAAATAAAATGCACAAATATAGGATTGGGGACACATGGCTGAATGAAACTACATGTGAAAAGGGATCTAGGAGTCCAAGTGGATCACAAGTTGAACATGAGTGAACAGGGTGATGCGGCAGCTAAAAAGGCCAATGCAATTTTAGGCTGCATCAATAAAAGTATAGTGTCTAGATCAAGAGAAGTAATAGTGCCACTGTATTCTGCTTTGGTCAGGCCCCACTTGGAATATTGTATCCAGTTCTGGGCGCCACAATTCAGAAAGAACATTGAGAAACTGGAGCGTGTCCAAAGGAGGGCGACTAAAATGGTGAAGGGTCTGGAAACCATGTCCTATGAGGAATGCCTTAGGGATCTGGGGATGTTTAGCCTGGAGAAAAGAAGGTTAAGAGGTAATATGATAGACCTGTTTAAATATTTGAAGGGATGTCATGTTGAGGAGGGAGCAAGCTTATTTTCTGCTGCTCCAGAGAACAGAACCCGGAACAATGGATGCAAGCTACAGGAAAAGAGATTCCACCTGAACATTAGGAGGAACTTCCTGACAGTAAGGGCTGTTCGACAGTGGAATGCACTCCCTCGGAGGGTGATAGAGTCTCCTTCCTTGGAGGTCTTTAAACAGAGGCTGGATGGCCATCTGTTGGGGATGCTTTGATTTGGATTTCCTGCATGGCAGAGGGTTGGACTGGATGGCCCTAGTGGTCTCTTCCAACTCTATGATTCTATGATTCTATGATATTTTAACGGATGTGTTTTAACTGATGTTTGTCTGTTAATTGTTGTTGTTCCTCACCTCGATCCATGAGGAGAGGTGGGTAAGAAGAAATAATAATAATAATAATAATAATAATAATAATAATAATAATACAGAAGCAGCCACTGCCATTTTCCTCCAAAAATTAGTTAATCAAAAGTTGACAATTTAGAAACATTGCTGACTACAAACTCCCAAGCTAGGTGGGGAATCCTGGGAGTTGTAGTCCAAATTCTTGCAAGCTCTAATCAAAATTTAGCAGCTACTGCAACAATCCCAACTCACACTTACGCACAGAAAATTTTGCTAATGAGTGTCACAAGGAGAGAGGTTCCTACATACATTTGTGGTGGACATGTTCTAAAACTAAATTCTTCTGGCAAGAGGTTCATAAAGTAATTAAGCTTATGTTGAATATTGAATTTCCTTTCATGCCGGAATTATATTTATTGAACATGACAACGATAATAGATCCTACATATGAAAAATGTCATTGGAGAATATTGTTGTATTTAATTACAGGAGCTAGAATTCTTATTGCCAAACACTGGAAGTCGACATATGTGACAAATAAATGGAGCAGTTTACCTACCCACCCATCCAGAGACCTCCAAACAAACCTCTAAAAAGAAAAAGCTGAAATTGACTAAAACAAAAGCCAGAAGAGATGCAACATCACTTCTGGTGTACCAAAATACATGTGGCCCACCAGAGAGCACAGGGATAAAAATTAGCCCACAACTGATCTGGAGCTGCCCATAGGCTATACACAATTATTTCATGCTAGTAGAGCCTTTTCTCCTAGTTGTGGCATACGGTTGTGATGTTCTCTCTGTCTCTGGTCTCACTACATCAGAAATGGATTTACAGTAGCTATACAGACAAGAATATATAAAGATAGCTAACAAAAATAGGAAGAGGATGTGACCAACTGGAGAAAGGGTAAAGTTCTCTATGCCAAAATATCTGTTCAAGCAAGTATCAACTTCCTAAAGGCATCTACATACTACGTTTCCGATGGCTTTACCCTTCCACTGTGGTCAGATTCCAAGCAAATCTGGATAAAAACTTCTGTATGTAATTTATAGATATCTGATATGTTTCTCTGTCACCTTCTGTTTTAAGACAAGGTTCACATCTTCAGAAATACTGGCATTTAGTCAAGATTCCCCTTTAGAAGGCTCGCCCAATTTCTGCTCTGGCAAAGTGAAAGTTGATGCTCCAGACAGCTGTTTTTTAGATCTGACCTGGCCAAGGCAGTATATTTAATCTGAAGGTGGTACGTTTAGGAAGATAACTCTTACACACGTTGGCTGACAACTTTAGAGCATGCACAAATACAAGACAACCCAAAGGGCAAACAGCTTCCTAGCCATTTATTCTGTAGGGTGAAATTTTCAAAGCTGTCTATTGTCATCCTTGGAACTTTTGGCAGCTGTGTACAGTAATACTTTACAAGAAGAGTGAATGTTTTCATTGGTCAGTAGTTTATATATTTCACAAACTGTCAGATAAAATCCCCTTAATGTTTCAAGGGCAAGTCATTTGGGAAAGAATAACTTCATAATGCTGATTGCCACAAAATTCAGGGAGTCCTAGCTCAACTGCAATATGTTGTGACATTCAAATCTTGAAGTATGTGTGTAAAAATCTCTACCAATTTCAGTCTCTAACAACATTCTTAAAGCAGCTTTGAAGAATTTCTTATATATAACACAAGCTTTGAAAGGCTGAATGGAAAGTACTCAAGTGCTAAATCTGTAAGATAAACCATTATATATCAGTATCTGTATATCTATATCTCTGTTAAATACAGTATAGATAACAACAGGAAAGGAGGGAGTAAGAAAAGGAGCAGGGCAAAATCAGAGTAAGATTGAAACACAGGAGACAGAATTCAGTAGAAACTTTCCTTTTCTTGAACTTGGAAAAGTTACTTTACAAGGTACCAATGCTTAAAACTCTGAGTCTGCTGTGTAGGAAGGTTTCTAAATAAATAACATTCTATTACATTTCTATCCAACCCTGTATCAAATGATATCGGGGAAGTTAAAACAAAACAAAAAATAATTTAAATAGACTAACAACATCATAAATACAATTAACAAGTTTAAAAGATGAAACCACTTGTAAAAACTAGGATTTTGTAGCACCTTTGAGACTAACTCAAAGAAAGAAGGTGGTAGCATGAGCTTTTGTAGACTTGAATCTACTTCCTTGGAATGTATGAAAGCATCTGAGGAATGTATCTGAGGAAGTAGACTCAAGTTTACAAAAGCTCATGCTACCAGGATCTTTCTTTCAGTTAGTCTCAAAGGTGCTACAAGATCCCTTTGCCTACTGATTTTCCAGACTGTCTTTGAGTTGTTAAAATTCAGCATTTTATGATAAATCAATGAGGCCCAAAGGCTTTAATAAGCAGCCATATTTTTAATAGGCCTTTAAATGAAACCAGCTTTGGGACCAATTGGGTCTCCAAAGGAAGGGCTTTTCACAATTGAGGTTCCACAGGTGAGAATGTCCTCACATGGTGCATTAACTTTTCTGGTGGGGCACAGAAGAAGACCTTTCCACAACAGTCTTGGATCTTGGCCAGGCACAAATTGGGAGATGCACTCCCTCAGATATTGAGGTCTCAAGATGTTTAGGTCTTTTAATATCATCACAAGCACCTTGAATTCAGAACACAAGTATATTGACAGTATATTGGATTTAGACGTTGTTGTCCCAAAACAGTAACTTTCCAAGTTCAGCTCCCCCTGCCTTTTGGATAGCCTTTGGAGTAGTGCTAAGAGTAATTCTGAGTACCTTAATGGTGGTGCACCAGTTCCTTCCCATATTTTACTATTTCAAATGTTTTGTTACTAAATTTGTTATTTGTTATTGAATATTGAATTTGTTATTAAATAGCTGTCTTGAGTCCCCTGAGGAAACTGAGGCCTGTTACAAACGGGCAGGAAAGTACGCGTGGAGCGCATACTAGGGTTAGAAAGGGGCGGTGCTTCCACACCCCCTAACCCTAGTGCATGCTCCGCGCGCACAAAATGGCGGCGGCCTTTCCACATGGCCGCCGCCATGAGGATGTCACGACCGCGCCGCCTCTATACAGGGCGGCATGGATGTGACGTCCTCGCTCTGCGCCAGGGCTCTTAGCGCGCCCTTAGCATGGAGCAGGAAGGAGCTCCATTTCGGAGTTCCTTCCTGGTTTGGTCCGCTGGGCGCAGCTTTCACACGGCTGCACCCAGCGGACCAAAGGAGAAAGGGGCCAAACAGCCCCTTTCTCCTCCTCCCCGCCACTGCGGGGTGTCCTTGGGGCTTGAAGGACACCCCTTTCCAGGCTGTGGGGAAGGGGCCTTTTGCCGCTTCCCCGCAGCCTGGAAAGCGGCAGATTGGGGCCTCAGCAGCTGTCGGTCTGGCAGCTGAGGCCCCGATACACCGGGGAAAGGGGCGGGTGCAGCCCGCCCCAAACGGGCAGTCTGTAACCTGCCTGAGATATTAAATAAATATTTTTACCCATCATGAGCTCTTTACAGAGAATGTCTCATCAGTAACAGTCAAAAGGACAGTCAAAGGGACAAATCCTGACTCATTAGATTTCATAGATGGATTAATATGCCACTTCTACATCGATTTGCAATACTTTTTAAAACAACACCCATTACATAAGAACATTTGTGTTGTGTTAATTTTGAACATTTTTTTTCACAAGGTACATATTTTTGTATACATTTTATATGCATTGTGTTACTGGGTTTTTTGGAGGTCAGAGCAGTATTGAAAAATACTGAGATGTGCAGTTTGGTTTTTATATCATTAGTCTGGGAGGTGGGAATTAGTTTGGGAGGTAGGAATCAGGTCAATTTGCTTTTAAAATGTGGAGCAGTCCAAATCTACACACTTTCCTGGTTAGAACTGGAAACAAACAAATAACAACCAACAGTACAAAGTAACAGCAAATAGGGACTCGTGCAAGTCAACCCAGAGTCCAATATGTTTTCCCTAGGTTGATGTACTGGCTGCATTCCAAAGTCTGATGAAACCTCACACTGACCTCTATGTGAACACATAGTGAATACTATTCCTTTTGACACTTGAGGAGTAATGTGGAAATGTAAGCAAGGATTCTCTGCTGCTGAAGAGAAGAGAGAAGCCCTTGCTTATGTGAAAGAACACATGGCCTCCCCCTCCTCACATGCATCCTAAAGCCACTGAATCAGGGGCATGTCAAGAATTAGGTGTGCCTGATGTCCCTTGATTCCAATGGGTCATATGAGCATCTAAATCAAGGATAGGAACTGTGTCTACCTTTAGATAGGGTTGAACTGCAGCTCCCAGCACTCTTCAACAACAATTATGCTGACTAGGATCAATACACCTCCAAAGTGACCCGAAACAGCTTTATTTTGGCCTGTCTGTACAGGCCCTATAATTCCCACACGAGATGTCACAGGACTTTTTGAATAGGAAGCATTCATCATGACATTCCCAGAGCCATGCCTCCCCAAAGAGTCCAAAATACAGGCAGCCACCCTGAACCACACCAGCAAATTTAGCCTAGTTCATCTCTACCAAGAGTACATCTTTTGCAAAACTAATGGGTCTTTATTGCCAATTCAAAACCAAGATATCTCAGGAAAAAATAGCTCAGAACAATATGCTGTTTCTGAGAAACATTTTCACACTAGCTTTTCTGAGGATTGCAGCTCAGTTCAGAAGGAGCAGAGAAGTCTGTGGGGGCAGGAGATGATACAATAATCACCAGAAGCCCTGGTGGTGCAGTCACAACATTGTGAGTTCAATTCCATGGCTCCAAGGTTGACTCAGCTTTTCGTTCTTTTGTAGGCTGGTAAAATGAGGACCCCGCTTGTTAGGGGCAATTGACTTACACATAGTAGAGAATGCTTAGTTTACTGTTAAGAAGTATAGAAATGTAAATGCTATTTCTATTGCTTTTCAAAATGCCAGATACATGAACCCTCATTCCATGTGCACCATTAGCACGCACATTTCTTTCCTCATTCTGTAAAGCATATTTTTAGAAACTCATACCAGTCATCCTTTCATTTTTGGCAAAATGTCACTTATGGTCACAAGAAGGGGGGAAGCTTTGAACTGTGTTTGGAGATTTAAATACTGGTTGACCTCTTTTCTGGACTAGAACATTGGGCTAGATAATATATATATATATATATATATATATATATATATATACACCCTGTCTTTTTATTTATATTTTATTTATACCCTGGAAGAGGGTGGCTTACAAACATACAGACAAAAGCTCGCATCAGTAATACAAAAAGTTAAAATATAATGGAACTATCAGTACAATTATATTTTAACTTTTTGTATTACTGATGTAATATAATTGTAATACAGTACAATTGAAAACCATTTAAAGTACATATACATAGCCAGAAATGGACAAAGTTCTTAGCTTCCCTTTAACCTGCATTCATTTTTCCCCACATCTCAAGGTATTTTCATTGAATGTATCTGCAAATTTTGGAAAACTCTAATATAATGAACCCAATGAAATTTTCACCCACATGCATTGTCCAAATTTCAAAAATTATACCTATTTTTAATACAGAAAGGATGAAATTGTGTATGTCTGACACATACCTAGTTTCAAAGAGGAGACTTTCAGACTACTAACATGTGAAATACTCACCCATTCCTAATCCCAAACCAAATACACAAAGAACAAAGCTCACAGTTTTAATACTAAATCATTCAAAGTCTTGGGCATGTCTAGAAGAAGAGAATGAGAGTAAGGAACACTTTTCATCTGTTAGCCAAATTAAATTTCAGAGAGACTCTTGGGGGGCTGTATTCCCATGATCAAAGGCAAATGGGTGGAATAAAAATATCAGCATTTTTCAGTTAAAATTCTTAGTGCCAGGAGTTAAACTTTGGAAGTAGCATTTCAGCCTTTTAATTAGAGAGTGGAGGGAATTTTCCAAAAGCTGGAAAACACCTGCGAATGATGTTATGGGGAAGGGGGCATGGCTGTCCGGAGAACACTAGAGGGCTGGATTGGGATGCCAGGGTCTAAGATTTCCCTGTCCTGTCACATGGTGCATGTACAGGAAAGTGTTCATTTTACCAGTAATTCTGCTTTATCTTTCATTCATTCAAAGAGGCAATGCCAGGACCACAAGCTATTCATAGCTGTTAAGCCAGATTTTTTTAAAGGGAGGGTGAGAGCAGAGATGGTGCTGAGCCACAGAGTTTAAAACCAGATTATTTTTTCCAAAGCCCATGAGTTTTGTGGGGAAGAAAGACAAAGAAGTTCTACTTTGGTTGTTTTGAAAGAGTGACTAATGGCAGAATCTGGATATGGATCAGAAGCCTCCCACCAGCCGAACAGTATTAAAATATTTTTCCCCAACCTCTTATGTGCTTGAGAAAAACATACAGCTTTTCTGACATATTTTTCGTTATATAAGTACATATATATTGTTCCTATTTTTTTCCATGGGTGTTTTTGTTTTTAAAATGGGATGCCTTAGAGTGCATCTGTAATATAGAAATAATTCAGTTTGACACCACTTTAACTGCCATGGATTCATCCTACAGAATCGTGGGCTTTATAGTTTTGTGAAGCACTAGCACTCTAGCAGAGAAGGCTAAAGACTTTATAAAGCTACAGATCCCAGGATTCCATAGGATAGGGCTACAGTACTTAAAATGGTGTCAAAGTACATTGTTTCTGCAGTGTAGATGCACATTTACTCCTAAGGCTTAAATCAAATTGAGGTATACATTGATAACCTGTAAATTCCTTGGGAACTGGAGTCCTCTCCATGTTTCCTACTGAAGTCTGAAAAACAGCACGCACCTTATAATTAGTCTGTCAGTCAAACATCAGTGCCATAGAGAACCACTTGTAAAATCCAACAAGAAAGAAAAACACAATACATACAGTACTGTATTGTAAAATATTTCCCACTTGAAAACTATAATCATGTGGGTTCAAATAAAAATTTAAGAGGTTTCCTTAACATCCTTGGTCTTAAGCTTTGTTGACTACTCTGTGTACTTTATCCCAGAAGGATTACATTTACAAAATATTACATCTAGACAAGTTGTTTTTGGACAACTCTCAGAATCCCAACTATGGCTTTCTTAAAAGGTAGCACTCCAGAATCCAGGTAAGAAATAGAATGTATGAATGATTGTTCACATGAAAATAATGTTCTACATATATAAGAAATTTGTGGTGAGTCTTTCTCCATCTCATGCTTGCCAGAGAATATGGAAGAGGATGCTAATTTCTACCCTGTTAAAGTATTATTTGTTAATGTGAAGGAAAGGAGCCAAAAAGACTAGCAGGAGTTCCAATGTCATCACCTTGTTTTCTCCAGGAATTTGAAATTTCTGTAACATTTCTAGAAGGAGGAGGAAGAAAACAGGAAGGCACTAGCAAAGGAGTGGAAGCTGTTCATTGAGGAGGCATTGGTTAGAGGGAGGTGACATGCTTTGCACACCAAATGGCCCTTGTGAAATTCCCATCAGCCACAGCTAGAACTGGGAGATATCCTTATCAGGCCTCTGCAGACACCAGTTACCACAGGTGTAGAGCAGTGGTAATTACAAGGTGGATTGTGATCTACTGGTATACCTTTGGATTACTTATTTTAATTTGGCAAAGATTATTGATGTTTTGTAGTTTAACAACAGAAGCACAAAAAGACATATATACCGTGCACAAGCATCAACCCTTAAAATTATTCTGCTGAACTTCAAAGATCTTGAGGTAACTAGGAGTGGGCTTGAGGGGACAAAGGAAGAACTTTCAACTCCATTCAGTACAGACACAACAAATTGTTTGTCTCACACTACATCTAAATTTTCCTGGATACTGCTTCCTGCTGAAAGTCCAAGCACTTTTAAACTGTTTGAGAGTGTAGTCCCAAGCATGTGCTTTAAGATAAACCTCCACTGCATTCAATAGAACTTAAACACATTCTTCTCTGTAAAGCTTACATATGAGAACACCTCAACAGAGCTTTAGAATAAAAGTTGCCTGAGGCTGCTGCCACACTACAGAATATTGCAGTTTGACACCACTTTAACTGCCATGACCCATGCTATGGAACTATAGGATTTGTAGTTTTTTGTGAGATATCAGCTTCTATGTCAGAGAGTCTGGTGCCACAACAAACAACAATCCAAGGATTTCATAGGCTGGAGTCATGACAGTTAAAGTGGTGTCAAACTGCAATAATTCTGTAGTGTGGCAGCAGCCTCAGGTATCTTTATTCTAAAGCTCTGTGAGGTATTCTCATATGTAAGCTTTACACTTGAGGAGAAGAATGTGTTTTAAGTTCTATTGAATGCAGTGGAGGTTTATCTTGAAGCACATGCTTGGGACTACACTCTCAGACAAACAGTTTTAAAGTGCTTGGACTTTCAGCAGGAAGCAGTATCCAGGAAAATTTAAGGATATCATGCCTCTACAGATGAAGTGGTCATCCGTTGACCTCTTGGAAAGGCATGCTAGTCCACCACTTTCTTCCTAACCTCATTGATAAGTGTATGAGAAATTTGAGGAATGGAGATGTCCTACCATCACATCAAAGCCAGCTGGAAGGTCTGTTTTTCTCAGATCCATATGCTCTAATGTACTTACACCACCCACCTTCTCTGCATTTGATTCTTCAACACGTGATCACTGGCAGCTGACTGCATGAAGACATACTGTGTTGAACAAAAAGGCATAATGTGCTGAAAATGATTCCCATGTGGTTTCCCCCTAGAAACAGGAGAAATTGCCCTGTGCTTCAACAGGCTGCAAAATTTGGGAGTGTGTGGGTGGGGACAACTATTGCAAGCACATTTCCAAATGCATGTGGTGGCCATCCGTGTATCAGTCATGCAAGACATATAGCCATTGCAACATACAGATCTCTTATTGGGTCAGTATGCTTACATTCCATTTGTTCATCACATTGACACTGTCTTTATGGATTGCTTATGAGCACTGATGTTCTCTCTGCATTTGATTATCAAAATATACACTGCTGCTTGAGATCCAGGGAGTTCTCCCAGGGAGAATGTCAGAGGGGGACATCCTAGAGACAAGTCTGCTGATGGATAGTGTTGTATGATTTAGTATTACCGCAAAGTGCCAACTAACTACTATTATTAATGAAAATAAGTAAATTAGGGCTGCATGGTCCATGCTGACAAGGCTCTCCATCAAAGCCTGGGAAACATTTGGAGAGTAAAAGGAAATATGGAGATACAACAATAATCACCATCACCAAAAGTGAGACTGGCATTTAAAAAAAGCTTTTTGTCAGATGGGTATGTGTGAGTCTGTTTGTGTGCCTTTTCTTTTCTTTTTCTTTTTTTTAAAGTTGCCAAATACATAAGCTCTCTGTTTTTACCAATCCTTAAGTGTTTCCATGTTGGGAACCTCCTGACTTTTGTTGTGGGCATTTTGGAGTATCTCTGTGGGTAACTGGAATTTGCATGAATAAAGCCCTTTAACAACATTCAGCCACATGAATAGAAGAAAGATGTTTTGAATGTCAAAAGCAGCCAATTTTATTTTGGGATACCAATGACATTGTTTCTGAGACAATTTGGTTTCTCTATAATTGTAACTTTACTGACAGCTTGGCTCTTTTCTTGGCTACAGGTGTAAGCATCCCAACATAGGCAAGGGAGGGGAGGCTAATTTCTCACAAATTCCAAGTAAAAGCTCTGTACCCATTTGTAATCATGCCATGAGGACATTCCACTGAGGCCTCTGAGCAACACAACTCATAGAAAGAGTTCTTCATTTCAGTCACACAGTTCATGCTCTGCATGTAGAAGATCCCAGGCTGAATTTCCAGCTTCCAGTATCATCAATGCTTTAAAAAGTATCACACAACAGGTTATAGGTAAGAACTTTCCAAGGGACTAGATAGTGGGGAAACAGTATACAGTATGTCAAAGTAGACCAGAGTTGACAACTGCAGTGTTCAGGAGACAATTTGCTGGCCCAGGACCTCTCTGGGAGCTACATAAACTGGGGGGGGGGGGGATTCCAAAACCACAAAAACATTGGCTGCAGTTCCAGATCCAGTTTTGGAAAACAAGCATTTCTGGATGTTAAAGAGTGCAAAGGGTCCTAGAAATCTGTTTAAAAGGTAAAATCCTGCTTCTGCAAGGCTGCAGAAAAGGCAATTCATGTTCCTTTCCCTCTTTTTTTACAGAAAAGAAAAAGGGCTGACAAGAGGGTTTGGGGGGATGGGGGCCATAAAAACAACTTTGTGGCCACATGCAACCCTAAAACTATAATTTGCTTACCTGTAAAGTAGGCAAAATGTATAAGACAGATTTCTGTGTTATACAGGAGCAAAACAGATCAGGTGCTGGGACCACCAATGGGTTCTTCAGTAGTACCTACTAGTGGTTTCAAAAGTATGACCTGTGCTGCTAGGCAGATGTTTTTTAGAGCCCATGATTTATAGAGTCCTTGCTAGCAGCATGGATGAGCAGAAATGGCAAAAGTAAGAACATTTCTATACACATTTATCAGTGCACTTAAGCATTGCCTAAGCGGTTTACAATGTGTAAGCTAATTGCCCACAACAAGCTGGGTACTCATTTGACCGATCTCCAAAGGATGCAAGCCTGAGTCGAGACTGAGCCCTTGGGTGGGATTGAACTTGCAATCTTGTGGTTTGTGAGTGAGTGGCTGCACTACAGGCATTTAACCACTGTGCCACCAGGGATAAAACTTGTTAATTTATCTTTAGTGGCCCTTGTACTTTTGAAGTACAAAGCTGGGAACAGAGCAACAGGGAATGGACTGAGGAACCAACGTTTTCTTGTACGTGTTTCATAGATGTTGGAATGGAAGGTGGCTCACACCTGCACTCTTCACTTTCATTTGTTTGCTTCTGCATTATATAAACCTCAGGACTAAATCTTTTATCAGCCTTTTCCAAGGGTGGATGGCTGTATCCCAGCTCAGGAAATTCATAGCCAACCATGGGGATCTTGAATGTCAGCCATGGGATATAGTCTGAATAGAATTAGTTGTTTGAGGGCCAAGACATACCACCTGCTGTGAGGGAAAGCTGGACCCACCAGCTGAAGGATTGTGATGCTTACTCTTGTTGCATCATCTAATACAAATATAGTTTATAGCACTGATGTGTGTCAGTTTTTGATACCAAAGTCTGGGGGAGGCTGGAATTACAGCAAGGGCCAACTCAGAACAGTTTCAGGAACTATTCTTTCATAACTTCAGCAGGAAACCTTAGTAAGGTTTCCCTGAATGAGAGAATACTGCAGAAATAATGCAGTTTGACATTGCTTTAACTGTTATGGCTCCATCCTAGGGAATCCTAGAATTTGTAGTTTGTTGTGGCACCAGAAGGATAAATAGCTCACAAAACAACAAATCCCAAAATTCCATAGCATTAAGCCATAGCAGTTAAAGCAATGTCAAACTGCACTATTTCTGCACAGTACATTAGACCAAGCTGTGAAGCTTCTGTAATTCATTTTCAGAGTGAATTGTACTTCATGAAGTCTTCCAGGAGAGCAGTTTTCCTCTCTATACTTCCTTGAACATATCACATCTCATCTGATTTCAGAAGCTAAGCAGAATCATGCTGGTTAGTACTTGAATGGACAACCAGGTAGAGAATACCGCAGATCTCAAGCCAGGGTTAGGAAAGACCCTTGCCAAAAACCCTAGAGAATTGCTGCCAGTCAGGGTTGCCAATGCAGGTTTAGATGGGCCAGTGATCTAACTCTGTATGAGGAAGCTTCCTCTGTTTTTGAATAATTTTTAGGAGGGTTTGGTGTTTGGGGAGCCCTGCAGCTGCAAATCAGGTTGGGACACATGTGTCTTGTGGCCATGTTATGGCATCCCATGTGTCCCGCTTAGACAATACTAGCTAGGTGGTCTAAAGACCCAGCTAAGTATAAGCCATCTTCCCATGTTTCTCTATTCATAGCTTAATAAAACCAGTCTTAATTCAGATTTCTGAAGATGAGAAAATAATTGTTTTTTCACCTTTAATAAGATTTTGATATTGCTTGCCAAACTCCATGCTGTTCTGAAAGATATTACAAATGTTAGCCACATTCTGCTGTCAATGCTCTACTTTATCCATCTCTACTGTAGACCGTTTAGTAATTGCATACATTGTATAGAGGACTAAATGGATACCATGCACACATCTGCACAGTTGTGAAACTATTTGTACTTGTATTAGTACCATACATTTGGGTAACCAGCATTGGGGGGTGGGGGTGGGGGTGGGGAATCTGGAAAAGTTGCCAAGCTAAAAACTTCAGACAGCTATTTTCTAACAGTGTTTAAACATTGAAATTACAGCCTAAGCATTTCAATACTGTATGATAGCCAGTTATTGCAAGAAATAAAAACAACAGTGTGCAGCCTGTTTTACTTTGTTAGAACAAACATGACAGTTATGAAACTCAGGGTTAAATGACAAAGGAAGTTATTCTTGTTAAAATAAACATGGTAAGGAAAAGCTGTAAATATGTTTATCAAGCTATCATCTTCTGGCAGTTTTAGCAAAAGAAGCTCTTCAGGACAGTCATAACTTGGTTCCTTGTCCAGCCAATAACCTAAACACCAACAAAAGTTATGCAAATTTCATTGGACAGCACCCAAACTTAATTACTTGCAGCAAGGCAAGGAACTCTTCAGCTGGATTTGAACTGACAGCTCATTGCAAGAAAGGCTTTAAAATATTTATTTTGTTTTCCAAAATCTTCACTCTTTCTCTTTTGGAAAAAAAAAGAGATCAAACTATATTTTTTCCAGATTAGTTCAGTTAAGACCCTTAGAATGTCAACTCCTTAGTTAAACAATGCATACTTCAGTTCCTTTTTACACCGCCAGTCTCCCTTCCAAACTCTACAAGTCTTGTGTTTGGGATATGTTGTAACAGAAGTAATATGTTCTGACGTCTTCTAATGCTAAATAGTTTTAATGGATGTGATATATTATAGCAAGGGCTCAAAAACACACTTAGACACAAGTACTATGATATTATATATATATATATACACACACACACACACACACACACACACACACGGTTTTTTTTTAATACTGTTATAATTATGTACTTTGGTCATAGCTCTGGGACTAGTATTTCTCATTCACTCAACCTTTGGCTACATTTTCCTCAAATGCTGCATTACTGGGATGGATGACTTTAAAATAAAATCATTAGGGGGGGACCTAAACCTGAGCTTTGGAGTTTTCAATGGTTTCTGTAATATATATTCTTTGCAATTAAGAGTTATTCATTCATTGGATGGGAAAATTGCTCTTTAAATAGCTTGTACTGACAGCAACAACACAGTGAAGGGCTTATGCAGAGATGTCATAATGTAGGCAAACAGTGACTCATACTGGCTTTCCCCAATGCCTTTCTCCAATGCCCCCCCCCCCCCGCCACCCTGGGAAGCACGTCCTTTCATTCTGCCGAAAATTGAAAAGCAGAGGTATGTGATCTCTGGCCACTTGTTACTTTTAAAGGACCTAATGGGAAACCTTTCACCTACTTTCAAAATTCAGATAACCACTGAAGAATGTGGGTCATGGTGATACCATATAGACACTAACTACCTTTTCAATCATCTGTCTTGTTCTCTTAAAACATAAGGGTCAGCGGCAATTTAGAGGGGTCCCTCCACCAAACTCAGGAGATTCATTTCTCTTCCTACACAGTTTGTGGGCAAAACAGTGGGCTTAGCTCAGTCCCTAGTGGTCAAACACAGAAAATGGAACAATCTCTCAGAACAGCTTTTCCCCCCCACAAATGAAAAAGCCCACATGCACACACAGAGAGATATCCACAAATGTACTCAACAGCAGCTGCAACACTAGCACAAACTCTTGAATAAAGGGTTACTTTGAAAAGCAGACATTAAAACAATGCTGAGAAGAAAAGATCATTATGTCTCAAAAACAATTGTCACCCTCCTCCTATATCTCTCCTGCTAAAGTTGAATATGCAGTTTTCAGGCTATAATCCCGCAAAAAACACACTTGGGAGTAATCTCTTCCTTGAATTCAGTGTGTCTTATTCTAAGCCAGTCTACTAAGGATTGTGTTGCAGTTTCTGTCTGCAATTCCCACCCCCAAAAAGACATGCACATATTGAACAAGCACTAATTCTCCTTAGATTCTGTGGGGCTTACTCCTGAGTAAATCATTTAGGATTGTCTTGCCAATTTGGTTCCTTATCCTCATTGGGAGTAACACCTGTGTGTGTGTGTGTGTGCGCACACACATAGTCTGTTAAGGCAACCCCATTCATTTCATAGGTTTTTCTTAAACAAGGAATCCTCAGAGGTGGCTTTGCCAGTTCCTTCTTTTTATCAAGTATTAGCCAGATCTGAGCTCCCTTGGAAGCTGCTTAGCTTCCAAAATCAGTCTCTACCCCCACCCTCTTCTGAAATCTGGGAGACTTGCTTCTGAGTGAAACTGCTTTGGATTAGTTTGCATGCCTAAGAAGAGAGAAAAGCAATTTGGCACATCAAATTGTACACAAATTACACCAAAACATGAAAAGCACGTGGTTTCCTCCAGAGCTGTTCTGTAGGCTGCAACATGTCAGGGAAAATAAACAATTCTCAGTGTCAAGGAGTTTCACTATAGATCATTCACAATGCAATCTTCTATACTGTCTATTCACAAGTAAACCCTGTTAAGTTGAATGGTATGTAGCAGCCTTCACTTATGAGAAGGAATGTCATGCAAAAAGCCTCCCTTGTCCTTCCAGAGAATAGGAATAAAGGAGGAAATGACAAGGAAGTGGAATTCAACAAGATGTGAACAGAAAGTGTTGTTTCAGCACTGGAGCAGGCTACCTCAAGTAGCAGGCTTCCTGGGGGATGTGGATGGCTGTCTGTCAAGGATGCTTTACTTGCATCTTACATTCCAGAATTTCCACTGAGCAGTCAAAGTTGGACTAAATAACTTCCAAGACTTAAGCAACTTTCACAGCTTAGAAAAGTAACCTTTTTGGAGTATAGCACCTCCAAAACCTCAGCCAGGATGGCCTCAATGAAAAAAGCTTCAGAAGAATTTCATTGACAGTGCAGTCTTCTACTCTGAAGTAAACCTTATGGAGGTCAATGGTATGTAGAAGCTTTTCACATATCTGAAAGAGTGCCATGGCAAATACAGAGCATATGTCTCCCTTATTGCTCCAAAGACTTCTGGACATGCTGATTGGGGGATTCTGGGACCTATAGTCCAAAAGACCCAATGTCATCAAGCTCTGCTCTAGTTCATATTCATAATTCTAAAATTAATCCCAGGTGAGTGTAGACAGGATTGCAGCAAAAGGTTCAGATTCTGTGCTCTTTTACATGGAAGTAAATCCTATTGAACCCAGTAGACTGAAGTCTACGAATGCTCATACTGCCAATTTCTTTCTTTCAGTCAGTCTCAAAGGTGCTACAAGATCTCTCTACGTACCTATTCAACCCTTAATTTTGGAGTACTGAGGGGCTGAACAGACAGCCCATTAAGGGACAGCTCTATGCCCCTGGAAGCGCTGGGTTGGGGACACAGCAGCAGCATGCCACACCCCCAACCCAATCCAAATAGAAGCTACAAGACGCAGCTCCTATTTGCTCTATAGAATGGGCACCATAAGTGCCACAGCCTGGCCTTATGATGCCCCTCGTGTGCAGCACCATTTGGGTGATGTGCATGACAGATGTCATCATGGTGTGCGCCGTCTGGATAGGCGTGCACCAAGATGGAGCCTGTGGCATGCATTAAGGGCTTTGAGCATGTGGACACTCAACCCTATCTGTGCCCTAGTTCAGGTGCAAATTGGCATAAAGTGCTAGTCTGTACACCCCTTAATTTTTCTTTTTTGAAGTGAAACTTTACTTCTTCCAAACATCCATAAGATTCTGCTGCATGCACTTATTCTCTTTTTTCCCATAATGATTATATGTGCATTGCAGTTAAAAAATACAAAATAGTACAACAAATGGAAGGATTTTATCTGAAATGTTAAAAACTGAGGAAGTCCTAGCATATTTAATTTTTTCAGAAAACTGTCAGAGTGACTCCAAACCACTTGTTGGTAGCACTTGGAAATGCTGCTTTTTGTACTACATCTCCCAGAATTCTCCAGATTGAGCATGTATCTTTTAGTACAATTGAGATTCTAAGCTGCTGTTAAGATGACAGTAATCAGCTGTCCAATGTAAAAATCCGGCCCCCATCCCTAGGCAGACTTCTATAAAGATACACACAGACATATTTTATACAAGACCTCCAGCTGAGTTGTTCTGACTAAGCAGATGGGCAACAGTACTAATCAGTTTTAGTGTTTACTTAACTGATCTTCCTTCTCCTCTCTGGTGTTAAGGATTCCAACAGTTTTATCCTTGTTGCACAATACACTGGACAATTAATTATTTTTAACACATTCATTTCTCACCAAAGGCAGTCCCAGAAATACTACTTCCTTCATATAAGTTTCAGCTAACATTGATGGTAAATACAAATAACTTTAGTTTTAATCTTTAAATCTTTTCCACCTATCTTCATCCACCCATAATGATGTATCTGTTGCCTGAGCAATTGACAATATGTGTATTCCAAACTGCAAGGACCTAATTCCTAAAATGCATACAATTTAATTTTGCAAACCTGCTTTTACTATAAGCCCTCCAAGATATGCACCTGGCTCCCCAAGGTATGCATCTGATAATTACCTGTAGTTATCAATGCAGGACATGCATAGAATATTACTTCCAGGAAGCCTGGGGGGGGGGGGGAATCCAGAAACTGGCATAAAGCTTTGCTCTCAGTTTTTCTCACAATGGAGAACATGTTGTCACGGCAACATTGGCTAGCTGTATATAGTACATAGGGTGAAACTCAGCAAATATACATTCTGTGTTGGCAAAGCCCAGGATGCACAAACATCAAACCACCAAACAGCATGGGTAAGAATGAAGCACTTACCTTTTGCAGCCACTGAGTGTAATTTTCCATGACATGCTCCAGACGTTGCAGTTTCTGGGAAGAGAAATCCTGCTCCATGTGAGGAGCATCCCTCTGGAGAGCATTGGTGTTATATTGATCAGTGGTGCTTTCACGACAGTTCCCATCCTGTTCTGGAAGGATGAATGTGTAGGTGCATTGCCCGTGCTGAATCCGGTTATACCTTCTTGCACTGGACTCTGGAGCACGCCGTTGGTTACTGCAGCCTATGTGAGTCAGAAGAGCAGCAAGGAAAGCAAACTCAAGAAAAATGGTCATGTTACTAGTCCTCTTTTTTCTCCTGTATGCACTCACAGAAACACTTTTACTCCTTTCCTTCTTGTGTTTTATTTTTCTTTGTCTTTAAAGGTCTCTTTAGGGGAATGAAGTGGCATAAAGAAAAGAAGATAATAACCAGGTTTTTTAAAGAAAGAAAAAATCTATTTCATGATAACTGAGGGTTTCCTAAGCTGAAGATGGAGGAATTTATTGCATAGTAGCTGAGATTTATAGTTTCCTCTCTGTTACACTTCAGCATGCAGCTTCTTTGAGTCAGCTGCCCAGGCATAGCCTCAGTCTCTTTCTCCTACCCTAGCTGAGACTGAACTGCTGTTTTCTCAGAGACCTCAGAGTGTTTTATTAAGGTTGTACACTCAAGCCAAGTTGGAAGCCGGCAGTCTTTCACAAGATGACTTGATAGGAATGTGTGTGCGAGTGTGTCCCTATGTTAAAGGATGCCTGATGGGCTCGGGAAAGAGGGATCATCTTACACTCCTGGCTTGAAGCACGACCTCAAACATGTTCGCCTGCTCGGCTCCTTCTGCACACAAAACGACTAAGAGCCTTTGACAAAGTTTAATGAGTCAAACAGTCCACCTTAATAGACTTCCTATGCACAGACTGAACTATTAAAATGTACTTACAGGGTCCAAGTTTGTTATAAACTAACCCCCCACCCCAATCCCCAGTAAACATTAACATACAGACTGCTGCACATGGAAAATATCTGCTATCGCATAATGGGTATGTGGCTGTGTTACTTTCTTTGGGAATGCTAAATCAGAGCGTGGACTGTGATTCAAGTCAAAGTGCAGGGAGGGGAAATGCATGTTAACAGAACAGAGATCATCCTTGGAACAAAATCCGTCCTTTTATGCTTTGATAATTGGGTCACAATTTCCATAGCAAAGATAAGACTAAATCAAAAGCTGTCAAACAGTTCCTAGGGAAATGCCATTCATACATTCTTCCTTTGCATGTTGTTACAAGATTAAGAAGATTGCTTGCATATATAAGACAGAAGATGCAAATGATAAAAACAGATTCTTGTCCCATCTACTACAGATACCTGGGTACTCATCCAGTGAGCTACTATGAGCATATGCAAATGCTACTTGAGTACACATTAAGCTTTGGTGTTTTCTTCCTTTCACAGACCAGCAGACTGCTTTTTAAACAGAGCTGTTGCTTAAGAAAGAAATGACCCATCAAACCCAATAGTGTGTGTTGATATGCTGCACTTCATTGAATTATAACAAAAGAAATGTGTTAAAATACTTTCTAATTGATTTGTGGTGTTCCACTAGTTATTCTTCTTTTCTGTATATAATGTCAAGGCTTCTGAATGGCTCACAGGCATTGGCTCACCCCAAAGAACACCTTAGCTCCAAATGCATATCATGCCCCAAAGTCCAGTCCCTGTGTCACATTCCGTTAGCAAATTTCATAGAAGTGGAACAAGACTGTTCTTAAAGTTTGTTACCCTGCTGTATGAGAACTGATAACTTGCCAAGGACATGATAGCAGCCTTATAGAACCCTCTTCTCATGATATAACTGTGGATTACTGGAAAAGATGGCAAATCTTGGCAGCAGCCTCCATGCCCCCCTGACTGAAGTCCTGTTGGAGCACTGTGTTAGTGTGAAGATAGTTGCATAAGTGGCTCCATTTTCTTAGAGGTAGTGTAATATAGGCCCTATGACAGCTTACTCTTTTGCAAACACACACAAATTTAAACATAATTTTCAGTAAAAGATTTAAAATACATCACACCACTTTACATATACATTTCTGCTCCATAATTAAAATTCAGAGACTTGCCTAAAAAGTGTTCACCTGCTGTTGGAAAGAAAGTAGGGAAAGTGCTAACTGGATCTCTCATGGAAGGATGTTCCACACTCTGGGAGCAGCCACTGAGAAGCCTGTTTCACGAGTCCTCACTAATTGCGCTTACAAGGGTGGTAGGACTATGAGAAAGCCCTCCTCTGCAGATCTTAACACACACCTTGGTTTGTGCCGGCCTGTGGAAGGAGTCGTGGCATAGCGTCTGCATGCTCAATGCCGTGACCCTACCCCCATTGCACCATGATGCTGTGTGCCCTTCTAGATGGCATGCAGCATCATGCTGCGACTCTTGGCAGTACCCAAATGGTGCTGCGCAGAAGCAGCAGCATCATGTCACCCTGTCACAGCTATTCAGGTAGAAGATATGAAGCTGCTTTTTGTGGTTTCTTTTTGCTTCCTGCGGAGGCCTTACTGTGCAGCTGCCACAGCCCCAATCCTGGGTGAAAAGTGGCAGCATTCCACTGCCCTTTGTACAGCCCCACAGTCTTTTAGATAGTCTAGACTCAAGCTGTATAGGGATTTATAGGTCAAAATTAGCATTTTGTATTCTGCCCAGAAACAGATCAATAGCCCATGGAACTGTTTCAACAGAAGAGTCACATTTTCCCTGTAACCAGCCCCAATAAACAGCCTGGCCACATAATTTGGGCCCCACTGAAGTTTCTACACAATTGTCAAAGGGACTCTCCCTTAGAACTTGTTAGAGTAGTCCCAGTAGGATGTATTCAACCAGGGGTCACTGGCTACAGGTTCCTTTTTTGAGCACAATTCAAAGATGCTGGTCATGACCTATAAAGCCCTAAATGGCTTGGGTCCAGACTATTTGTAAAGTCATACCTGCTTTCTCTCAGTCTCACCACCATCACAGGCTCACTTGGTGAGGATGGCTCCCACCTTCTGGATCTCTCTTCTCCAGGAAGCTAGGTTGGCCCCCTTCCTGCTTTCCTTTCACCGGCAACTTAGAGGTCCCAGAGAACAAACAGGGAGAAACACCCCCATCTAGTTCCCTGTGTAGGTCATCTACCAAGGTGATCAAACCTATTTCTGTCCCACAGCCAGATTGAAATGAATCTAGACAATCTGTTTCATCCAGAAACCGCTAGAGTTGGGAGGCTGCTACATGCTTCATTACATTACCCCCCAAAAAGGAAATTGGCATCTGGCCTATAGTTGTCAGTAGTGGGGCATTTTCCTAATCTCCTTACCCAATCTGCTAGCCCCCCTCCCCCGCCCCGATTGCTTTCAACAGCCAAAAAGGGTGTGGATCTGATATGCATGTGATAGAGCTCACCTCTCCAAGGCTATGGTCCACATCCTCAGGTTGCACAAATTGAAACATATTCAATGCCACTGGACAAGCAGGGTCAAAGTTATGTCTAATGAACCTGGATAGCATCCAAGTCTTTGGCCTGTTACAGACTGCCAAAATAAAGCTGCTTCGGGTCACTTTGGAGGTATGCTATTTAAATGATGCATGGGTCCTAAGAGTCCGGAGGTCGCGCCAAAGCCACACTCCATTCCTAAGCACTGGGGTGCAGCTTTGGTGCAGCTTCCGGATTCTTAGGGTGCATGCATCATTTAAACAGCATACCTCCAAAGAGACCCGAAGCAGCTTTATTTTGGCAGTCTGTAACAGGCCTTTGTTACATGACCTTTTTGCTGAATACTGACAATCAATCCTGTATCTGCAAGTGTGCTTGCTTATTGCTGAATTGTGCAACAGGGAATGCACCATGGCTGCCTGTGCAACCCCATTAAATCAAGTAGTATATTGAAGAAACTGGCAAAATCATCTAAGAACATACAACTGCACATGAAATGGTTATTCTTGCAGAACTCTGCCTACACAACTATGGATTTAAAAAGTGCAAGCACATACATGAAGGAACATACGTGTACATAAAACTCCAAAGGATGCCAGCTCAAAAGGATACCATGGTATTGAAAGCCTGAGAGGTCCAGCAAAACCAACAGGGATACATTCCCCCTGTCCAGTCCCCTGCATAGGTCATCTATCAAGGTGACCAAAGCTGTTTCTGTCCCATAGCCAAGCCTAAAACCCAACTGACATGGATCTAGATAATTTGTCTCATCCAGGATCCCTTAGAGTTGGGAAGCCACCACACATTCCAGCACCTTGCCAAAAAATTGAAGATTGGAAACTGACCTGTAATTATTAAGTACAGTAGGATCCAGTAAAGGTTTTTTCAAAACAGGTCTTATCACAGCCTCTTTTAGGTGTGTTGGGACCCTGCCTTGCTGTAGAGAGGAATTAATGAATTCCCCTACCCACTTCGTCAGACCTCCTCTGGACTGTTTAATAAGCCAGGAAGGGCAAGGGTCCAGTATACATATAGTGGCTCTCACCTCTCCAAGGATCCTGACTACATTCTTGGGCTACAAAACTGAAAAGTATCCATCAATGCTGGAGAAGCAGGAACCAAGGTTACATCAAACTGAAATTGTATCAGCTCTGGTATTTAAGTCAGAGCAAATCTGAGCGATTTTATCAGCAAAATGGTGGGCAAATTCT
Organism: Sceloporus undulatus; assembly: GCF_019175285.1. Lineage (NCBI taxonomy): Eukaryota > Metazoa > Chordata > Lepidosauria > Squamata > Phrynosomatidae > Sceloporus > Sceloporus undulatus. Next base: position 225,865,127 of record NC_056525.1, read on the forward strand.
TCACAACAAGCTGTTGATTGGCTTCCATTCTCCTCAGGATCAAATTGTAACAGGTCCTTGACCACTTGAAACATCTCAGCTGATCAGTTCTGGGCAGCTCCAATAGTTTTAAACAGAAAAGCCTTTTTTTGCTGCCATTATTACATCACCATATTTTTCCAGGTAGTTTTTAGCCTGTTTTCAGTCAGATTCACTCTGAGTTTTCTGCCACTGTCACTCTAGTCTCCCTCTTGTTCGCTTTATTGCTGCCAGCTCCTTAGAAAACCAAGGGGCTGGTTTAGCTTCAGTCCGTGAGATGGGTTGCATAGGAGTGATCATGTCAACCGCCCTTGTCTTTTCCCCATTCCAGAGATCAACTGGGGCTTAAACAGGACCACCTGCCAAGGCATATGCTAAGGCAGAACCTGCCAAGGAAACTCCTCAAGAACCATCAGGATCCATAAATCTCCTGGGGTGGACCATCTTAATTGGTCCCCCCACCCCTGCAGAAGCTCTGAGTTCCAGCAAGTCTAAACCTGACCTGGCATGGCAATGGAACAGTAGAAAGCTCTTCCATTCCCAGATCACCAGCATCTCCCTCTGTATAGGACACAGGGTCTGGAGTGTGCCCAGCAGCATGAGTGGGGCCAGATACCAGTTGTGGCAGTCTCATGATTATCATGGTGGCCATGAAGTCTTGAGCCACTCCCAACAGGGTAACCTCAGCATAGATGTTGAAGTCCACCAGCAATATAAACTGTGGGGACTCTAACAAAATCCCCAAGACCACCCTAGTTAGCTCAGGCAGGGAGACTGTTGTGAAGTGGAGAGGGCAGTACACCAACAGAATCCCTAGTCTGTCCCAGCTGCCCACCTTTAAATAAACAACCTCCAGATTATAATCCAGATTATTTGGGATGGGATATAAACTCTACCCTCAAGATGCTATAACTGTATCCCATTTCCATAATTTCCAATACCTTGTATAACTACAATGGCTGCTCCCTGACTACCTTCCCTTGGTTGGTGTTACATTTCTCTTCCACACAGAATAATCTATTAGTTAATTACAATCTGTGAGCAGGTAAAGCCTTTTTCCCTTTGGCAGCAGTGCCCCCACCCTCCACAGTATCAGCCTAGTCCAGTTCAGGAACCTGAAGCAGACTGTTAGTTGGGCCTAAGTCCTGCAGAAAAGCACTCACTCTTGAAGTGGTGAAAGAGTACCAGAGGAAGATGATGTGGCAGGTGGAACAGGCTTCCTCTCCTTTCCTCCCAGGTAGTTGTTTGGTCCTCTTTTCCCTCTGCAGAGTGCTCTGCTTCATTGGATTCTCCAAGATCCAATGATATCCAAACGATTAAGAATTAATGTCCCACCTGGTGCAGTGAATCTGTCAATTTCATCATCTCCCATGATTATTTTTTTCCTGTCATTTTAATGAAAGAATCTGAAAAATCTGAACATTCAAAAATGTAAATGTGTGAGAAAATAAGTTTTAAAAAGTGTGAATTGCTGAAATCCTAATCAATAAATGAGGCAAAAAAACACCACAAATTCTGATGTAGAGGTTGAAGTTTATGTTGTTTATAGTGAACTGAATTGTAGCAGAGATAAACACAGCCAAAGCTCCAAACAGGAGGTGCTTATCCATTTGTTAGCAGATCTTTCCAGTATCTTTATTTACTGGTGTTGACACAGGAGCTTGGAGCCAATTACATAAAAGCAGAAGATTAGTTATGTGACCTGACATCCAAGTTAGATGGCTGGGAAAGACTGCATGATCTAACTTCTTCCTACAGTATACAGCTCCAGCTTGCAGGGAGAGGATCACAGTCCATGTATTTTGGAAACCCAACAACATTTCACAGATGAAAACCAGGATACATGTTGCCAGCCAACATCAGAGTATAGTCATGATAGCAAAAATTATTAAATACCGACATCTAAAATAGGAAACTCTGCAACAGTTTGCTTTTGCCTGGGCCTAGTAGGGAGGGCAAGACTCCATCCCTGTTCTCCTCTAATCCTCCTCAGTGAGTTGAGTCCAAACTATTTTTGCACTTTGAATTCATTTTTCAACAACTGTAATTGGAGAACCAAAAGGGAAAGTGACTGGAGGAGAGATTTTAAAAGCTGCTGAAAAGTGTTATGGCAAAGAATTAATTGGGTTTATCTCTAGCAAATCAGGACAGTTGGAAGGTATGAAATGGAAATAAGCTCATATTGAAGGGGGAAGTGGGAGGAGATGGAAACTGGGACATTTTAAAAACAGTTGAAAAATTGGAATGACAGAGAATTAATTGGAACAGTCAGAGCGTATGATTTAACAATGTCAACTTGAACCCTCTTGCTGTCTTAGAAAAAGAAAAAGAGCCCTCCCTCCATGATAACTGTCATCCTTCAGCCTGTGAGGGAGTGAACAGACAAACCCAGCTCCACCAGGGCTAGTCTGAAAAAGAAGCCCTCCCTCTATGATAGGGTTGCCATTTCACGGTGGTGGGCAGGACTTTCCCGCCCCCTGGGGGGCGTGCCTGGTCCCGTCCCGCCCCCGCCCCCGGGTGGCTGCCCAACTCTGAGCTCCCAGGGCTGCTGCCTGCCTTCTATAGAGTGCTGCCTGTGAAACATGCCTGGAGCAGCAGCAGGAGGAGTGAAACCAGCAGGGGCGGGGTCTGCTGCACTGCACTGCCTCTATTAGCCAGCCCTCTGCTTCCTTATTTGGGCATGCTCCAAATTCCAAGCGGAGAGGGCTTTGCAAGCAAGTTGCTTTTTGTTCTTCCCCTCTTTCTCTTTCTCCTCCTTCTCTTCTTCTTGTTATTCCGTTTTTTTTCTTCTCCTCCTCTTCCTCTCCTCTTCCTCCTCTCCTTTTTCTTCCTTTCTTCCCCCTCCCCCTCCTCATCTTCTTTTTCTCTTTCTTCCTCTCTCTAAGCCCCCCTCCTCTTCTTCTCAGGGGTCCAGGGCTTCTCAAGAAAAGAAAAAAGGCTTTGGATCTGTCCCATAAATCCCTCCTAAGTTGAGACATACCTGAGAAAAAGAGGGGGTGAGGGGTTTGTGGGGGTTGGAGGGGGCAAGGAAAAGGTGGAAGGGGGGAATTCCTAAGAAGGTTTGGGAGTGAGAAATGTAGTTTTCAATGGCACAAAGGACTGCCTGTGATCTTGCAAATGCTATGCCTGCTTGGAAGTGGGAAATGTAGTTTTCAAAGGCACAAAGGACTGCCTGTGATCTTGCAAATGCTATGCCTGCTTGGAAGTGGAAATGTAGTTTTCAAAGGCACAAAGGACTGCCTGTGATCTTGCAAATGCTATGCCTGCTTGGGAGTGGGAAATGTAGTTTTCAAAGGCACAAAGGACTGCCTGTGATCTTGTAAATGCTATGCCTGCTTGGGAGTGGGAAATGTAGTTTTCAAAGGCACAAAGGACTGCCTGTGATCTT
>NC_056525.1:225868542-226009654 GCF_019175285.1 Sceloporus undulatus
GCAAATGCTATGCCTGCTTGGGAATGGGAAATGTACTTGTAGAATTGGGGGGGGGGGTGTTTGGCAAGAAAGAGAAGTACATTTCAGCCTTCTGTCTAGGAATAATGCCAAAATGTCCTCCATTTTGAGCATGCCTAAGAAACATGCATTTATATTAACATTTTAAAAAAAGTATCAATTTTTTCATGTGTCCTCCAATTTTTAAAAAACGCGTCCTACATTTGAAAATGTTGCCCTACATTTGTCCTACATTTGTCCCAGTTTGGAGGTCCTGCCTTATGGCAACCCTACTCTATGATAACTGTCATCCTTCGACCTGTGAGGGAGTGAACAGGCAGGCCCAGCTCCACCAGGGCTAGCCTGAAGAAGAAGAGCCCTCCCTCCAGTTCATCTGCCTTGGTCCAGGCCTCAGAGGGAGAGAATAACCACTGGACCTCATCCCCTTTCCCACCACCATTCCCTTCTCCTTTTGTGTCGTGTCTTTTAGATTGTAAGCCCGAGGGCAGGGAGCCATCTAATTAAAAATAATAATTGTAAGCCACTCTGACAGCCTTTAGGGCTGAAGGGCAGGGTATAAATACCATAAATAAACAAACAAACGAACAAACAAATAAAATAGATATGCATACAGTGGTACCCCGGGATAGCGCCTATGGGTTTTCGGCTTGCGAAGGCTTTTCGGGTTACGAAAGCGGCCGCGGAACGAATTAATTTCGTAACCCGAGGGAGCACTGTACTTTCCCATACAGAAGTGACTGGACATTTTTGTCTGATGAAAAACAGCCTCATTCAGTCCAAGGTTGTGCTTACAGTGTCATTGTTCATGATTGTACATTGCACATGGCTGTTCCGTGTTTGTTGCATATTTAGGGACATCTGCAATTGAGCACACATTTCACTGCAGATGTGCTGTCTCTGTCCAATTATATATTATTGCCATTCTGCATAAGGATTGTGTAGCAAAAGAATTGTCATGCTACAAGTAAGACATATGCTATGCAGCCCTAGTGTAGGATCTTGTTTGTGTCAAGAAGTAAGCTTTTCTTCAACTCTTTTTCTTGAGATGCTAATTTCACACATTCCGAGAGTTTTCTATTAAGGGAAACATTCAAATATTTAATCCCCTTCACGTGTAGTCTGGCTTAAAGAAATGAAAAGGGTTGGATAGAAAATGTGTTTACGATGGAGATCACTACTTTCCAGCCATATGGGCATTGTCTTTACTCCAAATATGTCTTGCCCTTCTCTTCTTGGCTCAATGGTGAATTATTTTGGAGCATGAAAACAGCACCAGTTAAAGCAGGAGACAGCTACCCAGGTTTAGAAGGTAAGTAAACAACCATGCAGACACAGGGAAAAAGGAGACAAAGAAGGAGACAAAGTTCACATCCAAGAATTGCAGCTATTTCTTATTTAAGCAAGGGGGCTTATTAATAAAAGATCGCTTACATTTTTATATACTTCTTGGTTGCCAACATTTTATATTTATTTTTATATGCAGACTTTAGCTACGTGAGCTGATGCATGGGGTATGTGGGTATCATGAAAAAGCAAAACTCTGAGCACTGTAAAAAGAAGGAGTGATTTATATATAGTAAATACAGTCGTGTTTAAGTATCGGTCTTTCCATTTCTCTATACAAAGACACTTGAGACTCACTCACTGATGGGGCTGTCACAGTTGTTAAAGTACTTCCATAGCTGATAGAGTAGAAACCTGAAGCCTACTACACATATGGTCCAAGATGCACAGTTTACAAGAAGACTCTGAAACTTTTTTCAGTCTCTTTTTCCATAGGGAGTCATGTTTTACACCCCAATGCTATGTGTGCTGTCAAGCCAGAATAGAAAATGAGCATTTAATGAACATATAGTCCAGGACATCTACTTTTCTAGCTTCTCCATTTCTTGAAAATGCAATAATTATCTCTCATCTGAGGTGGTCAGGGGGAGTAATTTAAATGAGCTGAATTTGTGAATTTTCCCTGATTCAAAGGAATGATTTCCCTAAAAGCTCCCATAGAGCATTTCTGACAACACTGGACAGGTGGGGGCTGCCTTTGTAACCAAAACAATAATAATTTCCATAAATCTATTCGTTTAAAAAGAGAAAAGGAAAACACTATTCAAGAACACCATCATGTGGATTTCTCTTTAAAAATTGAGTGAATAACAAATGGCAGTTGCTTGCAAACCCAATTATTTTGATGGGTTTCCTATCTCTGCATAGAATCAGAGGGCTTCTTTTGCCTTCTCTCCCCCTCATCCACAAATCCACTGCATTCTCTGTCCAAGGAAGAGAAAAGATATTGAGGAAATAATTATTCCCTGTGATAAAACCTATCCTCCCCCCCCCCAATAATGGGACCTCATCAGAGATATGTGCCTTAGTTATCAGGCTTGTAAATTAACCCTGTGTTTACCTTTCAATGGCTAACCACAAAACAAAGATACTAAATAAAACATATGTAGATGAGGAATAGCAGAAGTCTTTCACCGCTTGAGGAAGCTCTCCTAAAAGCCATGTTAAATTTATCTTGTATGTAGTTTAATCCTCCCGAGCACTTTATCTAATGCATATATTTCCTTTTACATGTTTCAACTTCTCTTCCATTTACCTTGCACTACCCTTCTACTGGATTATAACTCTCATCAGCCATAGCCAGCATAACCAATGGATAATGATCATGAGGTTGCAGCCCAAGAAGATTTGGAAGACTACCAATCCCTGGATGACCCAAATTTCTCCTATTACCTCTCCTGTTTGACTATAGCTCCATTCCAACATTACTTTTTTTTGTGCAATTAAAATTCCATAAGGGAATACAGAGACACACAGGACAGTCCTGCCTCCAGCCCTATGCGCCATCATTCCTGCATATTTTAGCATTTCCAGGTTTTTAGAAATTCATCATGGATTCATCTTATTTTATTTTTTAAAAATGTTTATAGCCCACTTTATACCATAGGATGTTGCAGTGGTATACAGTTAAAATCAATTAAAAAAATTAAAACAAATTAAAAATTTAAGTAGTAAAGAATAATTTAACCAACATGTCAAACAAATCAACAAGTTATATTGTGTGCCATAAAGTGTGCACAGAACATTTCTGGAACACACTGAACTAAAATAACACACAGTTTTCAACCTAAGGCACAACCCAATGTGCATGTGATCCCACTAGCATTGGGCATCCATGCATAATGGCATAACATGTGCCAAGTCCACTTCTATAAACTTGAACTTAATGCAATTGCATACCTTCCCACCATGAGGACTGCCATTAGCAACAGAACAATACACATGCAAATCACTCTTGCCTTCCCAGGGTCACACAGTGTGTGTGTGTGTGTGTGTGTGTGTGTGTGTGTGTGCCCAACTCCTTTCCAGGCAAGGATTCTCTGAAAATGCCAGCCACAGATGCTGGCGAAACGTCAGGAATAAACACCGCTAGAACATGGCCACATAGCCCGAAAAACCCACAAAAAACAATTGTTCTGTGTTGGATAAAACTGCCCAACAACTTCTGTAGGGGAACTTGTGCACACATGTGATACTAACAAACTTCTAAGCTAAGGGCCTGTACAGACGGGTGCTTTGCACTGGCCTGGGCCCAAACTAGGGTTGTGTGGGGGCTGAGCATTTGCATTTACATGCTCAGCAACCCTACCATGCACCCTGGTCACCATCATGGTGTGCGCCCATCCATACGGGGTGTGCAATGATGATGTGCATGTGGCGCAGCACCAAACAACGCTGCACCACACGAATGTAATCATGGTGCTTGAGTGTGCCAATGGCGCCCCACGCACAGCTTTAAAAGAACCTGCTGGGAAGCAGGATTTTTTTAGGCCTCCTGGAGGTCACGGCATTTGGTTGCCACAGTCTCTATCTGGGACAGAAAGTGGTGGCATCTAACATGTTCCTCAATGTCTTGTTTAATTTATTCACTGTTATGTATATAAAGCAAAAATACATTCCTGCACTCTCCTTTGTTATAAGTAAAATTGAATAAACAATTCTTTCCATAATACTGTCTCTTTCTTTGTTCTGTTTGGCAGTTATAGGAGATATTATATATGTATATATTTGTAATTCTTGTAATTCTATTGAGTCATTAATATCAATGGACTTCTAATAATTCTGGAGAAGATTTTGTTTATGGCCCAATTTCCCTCCCAATAGTCAACAGCCAGTGACCAATCTTCTTCTGCCTTGTATATTAGTTTATTGATCACCATAAATGTTAGCCTGTCCATCTCTCTCATCTCACTCATTTTCAGCATCCCATCATCTATTAGTGAGGGTTCTTCTAATATCTACATCGTTCCTAATGTTAATCTTGCTGCTGTAACTAGGTATAAAATTATTATCCAATATTTGTTCTCATCTTCTTTACATAAAACAGATGTCAAGACTCCAGCTTCAGTTTTGTAACCTCTATGTTTAATACTCTTCTTACTATGCAAATCATCCCCTGCTTCTAGTTTATCAAACCTAACCCTAGATTCTGAGGCTGGAAACTAGAGTGACATTGAAGCTAATGTCAGATTCCAGCTCTAGATAACTTTCACTGATGTTGGAGAGGAATAGAGCTCTGGTTTTGAATTTCGGCTTCGGATGCTTGTGTTTGGTATGTCCAGAGAATATTTCATTGGGGAAATCTACACTTACTGGAAACTATTACTGGATTTTGATTTAAGGTAGCATAGAGTCTTATGAATTGTCACTATAGATAACTTTAGTTAAAGATTGTGGGTGATAAATTTAGTCCACAGAGTTCTGCTAATACATGACACGTTGCAAACATTCTAGATGTCATTTTACTTGGTTTGCACATTTTTGCCTGTATGTTCTACACTCTACATGAAGAAGATGACATGGGTCAGCCATTCCAGCTGTAATTCCACCAGGAAAGGTGTTGTATCCTGACATCCAGGGCATGAAACTTGAGACACTATTCTTGGAATGTCTGTGTTAAGAGCATGTGTGATTTATGTTCTGAGCCAATAGCTTTCCAGTAGCCAATGATGTTCATTTCCTAGTATAAACAGAACATAGACTAGTTATGTGGTCTAAAAAATTGAAAGCATTATACATTTCCTTTCTTCTTCTTTTTTACTATGGTATTTTTCTTGACAATATAGCACCCCAGTGACCTATTGTCAGAGTACCACATGTCTCAAACCTGTGTCTGTAACTCTTCATTTGGATTACTATAAACTCATCAGCAGGCTGCTGTGTTTACATACTACTGAACAGCAACAGATCAGCACAAATGCTTGTCAAACCTATTAACTGCTGCATTTAAACCAGCAATTAATCTGCAGGCTCAGCGTCTCCAGAATTATTACCTCTGTGGTTTCTGATGGTTGGTGAAAACAAGGAAGTAGGATGGACTAAATGTTCATATTCACTGGAACACAGAATAGCTAGGCACATATTGTATGGTAGCAAGAGGAATGTGTGCCCTGCTAAATATTTCTGGAATCTAATTCCTGCATCAGCCCCAGCCAGTCTAGCCAGTTTTAATGAATGATGGGAATAGTAGTTCATCAAAGTCTGGAAGTTCTGCAGTCCAAGAAGGAGGTCTGCATGCTACAGGGATGAGACTTATTTCAAATAAACACCCAGATGGTTGTGCTGTCTATTGAGAATTTTCATTGCTTTCAATAGCAAACTTTAATCTCTTCCATTTTAGCATATGTAACCAGCTTGGTGTAGTGGTTTGAGCATTGGACTATCAGTCTAGAGGCCAGGGTTCAAATCCCCACTTGGCCATGACACCCCACTGGGTAATCTTGGGCAAGTCACACTGTTTCAACACCAAAGACTGGCACTAGCAAACCCCCTCTGAAGAAACTTACCAAGAAGACCCCATAACAGGTCATCTTAGGGTCTCCATAAGTCAGAAAGAACTTGAATGCATACAGCACGAACATTAATATTTTATGCTTCCTAATTGCACATGAAATTGCATATGGAATTAGATCTTCATTATTTTCATTTTGCTTTGCTTCTGCCTCAGAGCAATTCTTATTGCATCAGGAGTGTCCTATGTTACTATCTTTAAAAAAAATCACATATGCAAGATGCAGATGATATAATAATGTTTCTGGTTTCTGTTTATAATCATTGGATAATCTAAACATAATTTGTGCACTGGAACAGGGAACTCTACCCCTCAGTTTTGTTTTACTTGATCTGTTTTATAACGTTCACTGTCTTTTTGCATGCTATCTTGGTAATAAAGGCAGCTGCTTTGAACATTTTCAAATGGAAAAAATGGTAACCCTGACAACATAAGCCATGGCCTACGTGTGATCTTTCAGCCCAGCACCTGCATCATTAACTCACACCCTCATTTATTTCCCTTGAAATATCAGCAGTTAGATTTCATTAGCTTTGTTAAATAGCTTTGCATTTTGAAATGGCTATTCTTTCTAGCTTCCTTCTCTCTTGCTGTTCCTGTTCCTGTTCCACCTTGAATTTTAAACAATGGATTTTCTTGTTCAATGACTGGAGGTGTGATGGCTTTGTTGTAATTAGGCCTAGGAATGGGGAAGACCTTCAGTTCATTTTTTAACAATAATTTTGCAAAATTCATGGATTGTTTCATATTAAAATTAAAAGAACTTGAAAGTTTAAAAGGATTCAATGTGGAAGAAACCCAAACTGGATGATTAATCTTTTCAGGTAGAGCTCCGAGTGCTTAAACTTAAAAAGACTAGAATCCCATACCCTCCAACATTTCACAGAAAAAAACTAAGCAACTGATTGAAGAACTCTGAGCAACTTCCAAGTGTGGCCAAGATGGCAAAAGCTAATAATGAAGAACAAAATACAAGCTAAAACAGCCTATAGCTGTTTTTGCCTGAGCTTCCTGGAAAATGCAATACTGTCTCCTCCTATGCTTTCGTCCCTGTTGAGTTAACTGAGTGCAATCTATTTTTTCACTTTGAATTCAGTTTGCAGTGATTGAAATAAGATGAGGACAAGAGGTAAAATGGGAGGTGCAGAGAGAATCTGGGACATTTTGAAGGCACCTGAAATAGTTGGATGACAGAAGATTAATTTGGATTTTCCCTGCCAATTCAGGACCATTGGAGGATAGTGAATCCTGTCTGTTCTAGTGCTGAATTAGAGTTGACACTTTTTCCCAATGAGGACCTTCTCATCTTTAATCTCTACATGGGAGGCAAGTTCATCCAACAAGGTGTTTGGGCTTGGACAGCAGAAAAGGTACATTCAGGGTACTTGCTAGGCCAACCCAAATTATATCAAGCTGGTTGCTCTGAGGAGAACCAGTGTATACCATTTTTGCCCTACTGTATGTTTTGTCCTACTGTATGTTTCTTCGTGGATTACAATGCTTGCTACACAACATCTCATTGTAAGCTTTTATCAGTAAAACTGTGGTGTATTTAATTCAATGGAGTGTCTTCTTTCAACCTTGCTCTGACCTGCAAGGTTCTTTTTTAAAAAAATCTTGATCAAAATAGGGTCTAAAACACACTGCAGAAATAATCCAGTTTGAGATCACTTTAACTGCCCTGGCCCAATGCTAGGGAATTCTGGGAGCTCTAGTTTTGTGAGACATTCAGCCAGTGAGTTCTGGTGCCACAATAAACTACAATTTCCAGGATCTCTTAGCATGGAACTAGGGCAGTTAAAGCAGTCTTAAAATGACTTATTTCTGCAGTGTGTTTTGGACCTAAGTAATACTAACTGAAACCAGGGTTGCGCAATTGTAGAAGTCTAGCAACTGAACAGGTCACTATCAGTCAACAGACAACTTGAAGATACATGCAGACAGATATAGAGACCATCTGAACACAACATGAATTTGCAATTTCCACTGACACACTCTGCTGAAATGAGGGAAAGTGTGAATCTCTGTCTATGCACTGGCCTAGAATGTCTTGGATTTGTTGATACCTAATCTCTGCTTTTGAATGCAACCAGATCAACACCATAGCCCACACCAGAGATCCAAAACATGTTTACCATTTACACATGAGAAGATGAGCAGGGATGTGTATACACTAAATCAAACTGCCAGTCCCAGCTACAGGTGACCCACTAAGTCAGATGATTAATGGTAAGTCAACAATTATGTTAATCAACTCAGTATTCAGTAGCCCTGTTCTAGTTCAGACTAGCAACTTGATATAAATAATAATAATAATAATAATAACATCAACAATAACAATAATAATAATAATACAATTTATTTATATTTCCCACCTCTCCCTGTTGATTGAGACAGGATTACAACCAATTAAAATAAATACATATAGGCCATTTCCTATATGCTTTCCTTATTCTTATTGCCCTTCATGCACATGGTTTTTACATGATTTAACCAGGGATTGACAACTGTGGCCATTCAGATATCTTCAGATTATAATTTCTTATCATTAGTTCTGGTAAATAGGATTGATGGGAGTTTTAGGCCAACAGCCTCTGGAGGGTTCCATCTGCCTGCCCCTGAATTCTCTTGTCTCACAGACAGAGGAAGCACCTTATAGAAGAGAGCCAGTCTGCATGTAAAATGAATAGGGACAGAGGAGAAGCAGAGCAAGAGTGCTCATACACTCATTTAACTCTTGTGCATGTTGTCCAGGGACAGTCTTCTGTAAAACTACTTTTTCAACTGTTTTTAATATGCCCCCTTTCTCTCTTCCCCTCCCCCTTTCCCCCTTTGTCATCGGCCTTCTTAGTAGCTATAAACTGAATCCAAAAGTCAAAAGTAGTTTGTACTCAGTTATATCAGCAGGAGGGAGTTTTGTCCTTTTCAGTAGGGTCAGGCCAAAGCAGACTGCTGCAGACTCTCCCAATTTGTATATTCTTCCTCATTAATAACTTTGGCCATGTTGACCACACTCTGAGGTTGCTTGACTACACATGTCTCAGTTATCAACTCAAGTTGAAGAATATGGTCAGTTGACAGTTACACATGCTTATAAGCTTGAATTGAGCTTGTAGTACTTCTCAGTTGGTTACTGAGGGATCTAGGTTTTCAAGGGAGCTCTCAAAGAATATAGTAACCTACCCACCTGGAGCCCAGATATCTCCCCCACACAAATACCTTTTGATCAAGCAGAGAGATCAAATGCATCATTTTTAAAATTATTTGGAAATCATTCATTTAGGACCACCCAATTCTTCTATATCATTTGTTTACAAACACCATATCAGCCTTCAAAACCTAAACTCAGTGTAATTTATTTTTAAACGTTGTTATATATATGTATTTTAAGCAGAGTGAACATGGCCTAAACAAAGCCTGGAAGAAAAATGTAAAGGAAACAATGGAAAACAGACAATTTATTTACAATGCATACAATGCACAGTTAGAAACCTCCAAGATGAAATAATTTTCTCTAAATAGATCTACAAAATTGCATGATGTCTGGATGGACTTGAATCTGGAATGTTGTGTTTGACATATAACAAAAATGGATACCATATTGTATTAAATGTTGCAGATTTTATGTGATCTTTAACAATCTTTGTGTAAGAGGTTGTGGGCAGGGCCGGTGCTCCGGCCACGAGGTTGGGGCTTTTGGTCTCCATGGCCACCTAAAGATGGGCCTAAAGTGTGCCCCCGTCACATGCTAGGGGTTGGCCAAAAGCGCACTGCCCATATTGGCCTCACCCCTAGCACGTGATGGGGGCGTCAAAATGGTAGCGTCCTGTACAGACAGGCACCGCCATTTTGACACTATGGATGCTTAGCGTCCATACGTCCTGGTGCATTTGTGACGCTGCAAGTGTGCCATTGGCATATTGCGGTGTCACAAACACACCGCAAGAATAACCCACTTTTTAAGGGTTCTTTTTGCTCCGCGGTTTACAGACTCATATAGAGTCCCTGCTACTCAGTGCTTCAGGGCCATGCCCGAAATGCCTTCTCAGCCAGTTCAAGTTCAGTCTTCTCCCTTTCGCTGGTTGAGGCCCGTGCTCACACTTCTCCCCTCACGGGTCCCACCAAGTTCCTTCCAAATTAAGTAGACTTCAACCTTCACAACCCCAACCTGAATTCCCAAAGTCCTCTCCTAAACTACCTTCCCAACGGGGGTCGACTAATTTGATTGCCTGATGGGGGCCGACTCGTGGATGTCCATGAGCTGCTTGTAGACTAATGGGTCATCCCACCCACAGGGGACTCCATGTTACCTGCATTCTCCCTTGTCCATCCGCCTCTCCACAACCCTGTCTTCTGAGTGCACTCCTCCTCCCAAGCACCTCTCCCTCCTTCCTTATATGGGCCCTGGGCACTTCCTCCTCACCCCGTGTCTCCTCAACTCTTCCCTCCTCCTCCTACCTCTGGAGGCCTTCTGGGTCCTCCTGACTACCTGTCTGTTCTCCTGCCCGCTCATCCCAAACCTCCTCGTGTGCCACCTTTTCACAGAGGTAAGCTTATCTTGTATATCTCAAAGCCTCCAAACCAAGCATTGATAGCCAGAAATCCCGGATTCTTCCATTGGTTTGCAATTTTTTCGTATGCTGCTGTTAAAAGTTCTGCACCAAAACAGTTCTGTGCTGAGAATCCTGACTCAAATTTGACCACTGACTACTGCTTCATTTTAGGTCCGATACAAACGGACAGGAAAGGGCAGCAAGATTCTACTCTTTTCTGCCCCAGATTGGTGCCGTTGCAAACACACACCCCGGCACCAATCCAGCCTCCACAGAGCACAAAAAGGAGCCAGGTTTTTTGGCTCTTTTTTTCTGCCGCTGAAGTGGTGCCATAGCCACTGCCGGGTGGCTTGATCATGCTCCTTTGGCACAGCACTATTTTGGGTGCTGAATCACAGGGACATCATCAATGCGTGCCCCATCTGAATGGGAGTGTGCAAATATGGTGCCTGAGCAGCGTGGGGATGCTCAGCCCTCACCCTGCCCACAGACCAGAGCTTTTCACCCATCTATATCAAGCCTTAGTCTCCTTTTGTGTCCTGCACCGAACTCTAGCCAGTTGCCCTTATCTATAACGAACAGTAATATGATAGTCATATTTTGAACACATTGTGGGACAACATGACGCTTTGGAGAAGATAATAATGCTTAGTAATTTTGAAGGTAGTAGAAAAAAAGACCAAAATACAGATGGATTGATTCAGTCAGGGAAGCTATGGTCCTAGGTTTGAAAGACTTTGGTTTGGCTGTTAATATTCATAAAATCATAGAGCCGGAAGAAACCACAAGGGCCATCCAGTCCAACCCCCTGCCATGCAGGAACACACAATCAAAGCACCCTCAACAGATGACCATACAGCTTCTGTTTAAAGACCTCCAAAGAAGGAGGCCACCAAAGGACTGTCAAACCTTTGGTGGAGTCTCTGTCATTGTCAAACAGCTCTTACTGACTGGAAATTCTTCTTAATGTTTCAGTGGAATCTCTTTTCCTGTATCTTGCATTCATTATTCTGTGTACTAATCTCTGGAACAGCAGTACAAGCTTCCTCCATCCTCAATGTGACACCCCTTCAAACATTTAGAGAGGGCTATCATATCATCTCTTAACCTCTTCTCCAGGCTGAACATACCCAGCTCCCTAAGTTGCTTCTCATAGGGCATGGTTTCTAGACCCTTCACCATTTTGGTCACCTTCCTCTGGACATGCTCCATTTTCTCAGCATCCTTTTTGAATCATGGTGCTCAGGAATGGATGCAATATTTCAGGTGAGGCCTGACCAAAGCAGAATAGAGTGGGACTGTTACTATACTTCAATTGCTGCGGCCTAGAATTGCATTGGCTGTTTTAGCTGCCACATCACACTCTTGATTCATGTTCCACTTGTAGTCTATTAGGACCCCTAGATCCATTTCACATGTACTGTTGCTAAGACAGGTGTTCCTCATCCTATATCTGTGCATTTCTATTTTTTTTTCTCTAAGTGCAGTACCTTACATTTCTCCCTGTTGTAATTCATTTTGTTAGTTTTGGCCCAGCTTTCTAATCTATTAAGGTGATTTTGAATTTTGATCCTGCCCTCTGGGGTATTAGCTACTCCTCCTAATTTTGTGTTGTTGCTGTTGTTGTTTGCTATTCCACATGTGTTTCTTTCTCCTTTCCTACAAAATGAAGTGTTTATAGTTTAGATATGTTTCTCCTACCATTTGAAGTTTTTGAGACTTAGTGTATCTTATTGCCAGCATTCTTAGTTTTGATACATTTGTTTTAATGATCTGGTGCTGATGCATTTAAAATTGCACATAAAATCAATTGAAAATGTTTGTCTGAGACACATAGTTACATGCTATCCCACCCAGACCACATTGTATGATTACACTGTAATCATGCAAATAGTTACTTCATGACATATTGTTATGATTTTCTGTTCTATAGCAGAAGTAATAGCATTGCAAACTCTCTGAGATCTGAGACAAAAGTTTTCACCTCGGTAGGTAAGCCATTCAATAAAATCAGCAATAACAGTTCAGTTTATACAACAGTTCTACATGTAGTTATGAACTCAAGTCAAGTCAAACTCTAATCAAGTAAAGCCTAATCAATAAACCATCTGAGCCAGAGTACTTTCCATTTAATCCAGTATAGTCCCTTGACTTCAATTGAAGCAAATGAACTTAAATCCTAGTACTGTACTATCCAAACCATTTAACCATATGCTTTGACTTTAAAATATTAGACGGATCAAATTTATGGGAAACACTTGATAACAGTGGGGTGCTTATAAAAGGGCTTATAAAGTGTATTTATTCTACCTGGATTTTGTTTAAGGTAACTGTCACGGTGAGAAACTACTATTGTGGCCTCGACTCTATATGACTGAGAGTCTGGAAATTTTACTTTTTTAGTGGATAGCAATGCTCAAAAGCTTCCAACCAGCATGCCCAGTAGTAGCCAAGCTTTCTGAGGAATTTGTAATCTGCACAAAAGTATGATTTTCAAGCAGTCAGTTCAGATTAGCGACAGTGTGCCCTTCACTTGTGATTATTGCTACTATTTATTCCTGATTAGGGATGTAAAGAATACTTGGAAATTCCTCATCCTCAGTTTTACAATAAAAAGGATTCAAAACTTCTCATCTAGAAAATAGATAACCATCATGAAAATTTTCATGTTTGGGGATTTTTCCATGCAAAATTTTCAAAAGTGGGGGCCACCTTTTGTGCAAAAACCCCAACCTTTTGCTTAAAATGCATTGATTCCTGAGCGGGAAAAAACCCACCGATTTTACACAGACAATTTGTTTTACAAGAAAAGTCCTGAAGTCCCCCCCCAAAAAAAAACAACAACAACAGAACATACAAAATGTACAAAACTGATCAGGAACAGGGAAGTAAAATTTATAAGCAAGGTTATAATAAGTACATCCTCAATCCTGATCAGTTTATTTCTCCCTCAATGTATGTGTTATTTGTTTGGGAATAGAGGGCCACCTGCTAAACTCCCAGAATCTACCCTGTAAGCCACCAAGAAGGCCCAAGTTCCTCCTTCATACAGCTGTGCAGGTTAAGGGATAGACTGGAAGACCTTCCCAAAAGATCTCAAAACAGGGGCAGTCTCATAAGTAGGACCTGGACCATATACAGTTTTATAATATAGTTGTCCCTCCATATTCGCTATGGTTAGGGGAACAAGACCCCCGTGAATATGGAAAAACCACAAATAACAAAAACACTGTTTTTACCTGTGAGGACACCTCTCTAGGAATCTATACACTGACCATAGAATGTCACTGGAGTAGCTACAAATGGTCTTTCAGTGCAACTTTTTGTTAAAGTTGACCAGAGTTGCACTGGAGGACCTACAGTCCTAGAGAGAACATATTAATGAAATCCGTGAATAATCAAATCCACAAATATCAAAGCCCAAATATGGAGGGATGACTGTACACAATCAGTACTTTGAGTTGTGCCCAGAAACAGCCAATGAAGCTGTTGCAACAAAGGAATTGTGTGTCCCCTGTAACCAGCCCCAGTTAATTGTCTGGCTAGAGCTCCTTGAACAAGCTGAAGTTTCCAAACAGTCTTCAAAGGCAGCCCCACATAGAGTTTGTTATAGTACTTTATACTGGATGTAACTAAGACATGTGTCACCATGGCCAGATCTGGAATGGATGCTGCTGGTGCACAAGTCTTAACTGGTCAAATACACTCCTCGCTGCTGCTGAAAAGTGAGCTTCCAGGCTTAGAGTTAAATACAGGAGCACTCCCTCCCCTAATCTGTAGATCTGTATCTTCAGAGGGCATGCAATCCCATTCAAGACAAGGTGACTTGCTATTCCCTTCTGTCTTTCAATTGACCTGGAATACACCTGCCTTGTCTGGATTAAGTATCAACTTGTTGGCCTTCATCCAGTCTATTAATGATGGCAGGTACTGATCTAGGATCAAAACATCTTCTTTTGATTGTGGTGAAAAGAAATAGTAGCGTCCTATATCATCCTCATACTGATGTCACTGGGGCCCAACCTCTCCCAGCAACATTCAAAATAGCTTGGGGGACAGAAACAACCCACAAGCCAATGCCAAAAAGCCAAACAGGAGTTCCACAGCACTGCTTTCTGGGTTTGTTTCTCCAGGGGGAAAAAAAACCTTCTTCTTTCTTCTTGGCTTTACTTCGCGAACAAAGATTCAGGAAGGACTCATCCGTGCTTTCTACAAGCGCGTTGATGATGTTGGATGTACTGTATCCTTCCAGCCTGTGCAATGTTTTTTTCTGGTGAAGCACAGCGTGCACAGAAGAACTGGCCTCACCCTTTAAACCAGAGTTTCGACTGCTGAGGCCTTGACAAGCATGGACAGTGGCAGCGAGATCCTCAGGTCGTAGGTTTGAGTCGTTTCCTTCTCTTAGATGGCTGACCTTACAGGCTTAGACTAGCACCATCTGCCTGGGTTTGGGATTAGAGTTTTCCTTCTCCGAGGATGGTTGCCATAAGGCTAGAGAGCCCATCCTGCCCTTTGGGGCTCTTGGTCAGACCCTTCGGTTGTGACCTGCCTGGCATGGGAGGCCCTACCGGTGGCTATTATACCACCGCCAGCATAGCTCACAACTTCATTAGGGTACGCAAGCCTCTCCCCCACACAGTCAGAGCATAGCTGGAGGGGAATAGGAGGCCGGAAGATGACAGTTAAGGAGGGAGGAGCCTCTTCCTTCAGGCTAGCCCTAGGGGAGCTGGGTCTGCCAGGAAAAAAAACAAAACAGAAACCACTGTAAAACAATGTCTCCAAGTCCCACCTCAGAAAGCTCAGAAGAGAACCATGGTTGATGGTATTGAAAGCTGCCATGAGGTCCAGCAGAACCAACAGGGATTCATTCTCCTTATCCAGTTCCCTGTGTAGGTTGACCACCAAGGCAACCAAAGCTGTCTTTGGAGATTATCAACTGCCTCCAGTGCCAGACTGAATTTGAGCCAAATTCGGAAGTTAGGCTGATTTTATTGCACAGACTTTTCCCTGAAAATGGCTTCCCGTTGCCTCCAGTGTTGAATTCAGGGCTTGTAAGTCACTTCAGTGGCCATTTTTTCCAAAAAGTCCGTATGATAAAATCAGCCTAACTTCTGAATTTGACTCAAATTCAGAAGAAGTAAGTCAGGCACCAGAGGCAGTGCAATAATCTCCAGAGTGTCCCATAACCAGTACTGAAATCAGATTAAAACAGATTTAGGTAATCCATCTCAGCCTAGAAACACTTGGAGCTGGGAGACCACTACATGCTCCAGTACCCTAACTGGCTGGTAATTATTCAGTCGGGTGGGATCCAGGAAGGGCTTTTTCAGCTATGGTTTTATAACTGCTACCTTTAAGCAAGATGGAACTCTGCCTTGTTTTAGTAAAGCATTAACAACTCCATATACCAATTCAGGCAGTCCCTCTCTGGCTTTTTAATAAGCCAGGAAAGGTAAAGATTTATAATACATGTGGTAGCTCTCATCTCTCAAAAAATTCAGTCCATATCTTTGGGGTACACAAAGTGGTCTCAAACTGGATTATTTCTACAGTGTGTTTTGAACCTAAGGTGAGGTATAAGGCACTGGTGCAATGGTTCTGTAACTTTTAGTTGTCAGTTTGTGTCATAGGGGTCACCTTGTCTTTCACCTCAAGCAAGAAAATATTTTGAACCAATTCTTAAAGGGTATATGCTTTTAAAGAGAATCGGCAGCTCCAAACATCTTGTGGGTGCTTCCTGTTACAAGAGAAGAGCGGCCTGTGGTTGCAACAATTCTTAGACCACTTATCTTGAAGTACCACTGCCAAGTCCAGTGGGAGTGTCTCAGAGTGTTAATGGTTAGTGGCTTTTGCCTGCTTCACATTTCTGTGACACTGTGTGATCAAGCTTTATTACATTTGTAATTGTTTTGAAATCATACCATGCAACTCAGCTTCAGTTCAGCTATGCTACTAAACTACAATTCCGTTTTAGATATTTATTCCAAAAATCTAAACTCCCCAAAGATTAGTATCTATGCAGGTGTACTTCCATTGTCTCTAAAGGGAAGGGCATAACTAAGTTTTAACAAAAAGCGGGGTATAAATAAAAGTTTTATTTTATTATTTTATTATTTGCATGCAGAAACCACTATATATTCCTGAACACATTGATCTCATCTGGATTCTGGAAACTAAGCTGGATCAGTCTTGATTAGGTCTTGGATGGAAACCCACCAGGTAATAGCAGAAACCTAGTAGTACTAGGAAATTAATCATGGGTGAAAACCATATCATGACTTCCTTTCCCCCTCCCCCTTTTTAATGAATACAGATTCAGGGCAGAAAAGGACCAGCTTCTCAGTTTGCTGTTTTAAAGGAAAATGCCACAAAGGAATGCACATGAACAGAGAAACACATGGGGAAGCACGGAGAGAAAGGTACACTTTATCAGGGCCTGGAAGTCCAGAATGGTCAGCCCAGGCTTCCAGTCCTCATTACTATAAGAGAAAAATACAAACAAACTCAGTCATGTCTCATAGTATTTTGAGAAACTGATTTTTTAATTAATTTATTTTTATTTCTTGTTCAGACATTGAGATTTATTGAAATCTATCAGAAGCTTTGCTCGAAAATTCTCTAGCAACATTCTAAATCGCTGTTTATGCAGTTAAATAAAGATTTGTAAAACAGAGAGGGACAGCTGGAGAGATTAGTTTTCGCTGTGATATCAAGAACTATAAGTCCCAGAGTTCCTTGTCATAGATAAAAAGGAGAGACACCTGGTGGTAAGGGCAAAGCAAAGCACCACAAAACAGCAGAAACAAGTGCTGCTGCTTCTGGATTTGCTTGCTGTAAATCATACTCACTGTTTTGATGCAGCCTTGGGCTTCTTTCTAATACTCAGAAGGTCCACTTTGATTGAGAGTACAGAGTGCAACTCCAGAAATTTTTGATATTTCCCCTGAGGAAGGCCAATTGGCGATAAGGCCAAAACACACTGTGGTTTTTTTAGGAAATAAATTTTTTTGATTCATCACACTGCTCTTTGTCTCCTTCCATTTTTCTAATGCAGAAGATGAAGTAAGCTTGTTCTTTCTGGCTCCAGAGACTAGGGGTGAATCTATACTGTAGAAATAATGCCATTTGACACCACTTTAAGTGCTGTAACATAATAATAATAATAATAATAATAATAAATGTTATTTATATTTCTCACCTCTCCCAATGGATCGAGGTGAGATTACAACCATAAAACAGCAGTTACATCTAGATTACATGCATTAAAACAATGTATCACTCAAAAAATATAGTTTAAAACAATAAAACATCATCTAAAATGCACAATTACAGCCAGAAGTGGGATTTTTCTTATAAATGATTGGGTGGGTAGGCCCGCCGGAAGAGATCCGTCTTAAGTGCCTTCTTGAAGGCATCTAAGGTTCTTTTCTGGCAAGTTGTTCCATAACTTGGGGCTATGGCTGTATACGCTCTATGGGAAGTTGATGTTAACCTGGTCTTTGAATATTCTAATAGATTCTTCCCAGAACTTCTGAGAGTGCGGGGCAGATTATGTAGGGAGAGACATTCCCTCAAGTAACTCGGGCCCAAGCCATATAGGGCTTTAAAGGTAATGACCAACACTTTGTATTGCGCCTGGAAGCTAACTGGCAGCCAATGAAGAGATTTTAGCACTGGTGTTATATGGTCTGACCTAGATGCTCCAGTGACCAATCTGGCTGCCGCATTTTGAACCAACTGAAGCTTCTGAACTTGGTACAAAGGTAGCCCCATGTAGACCATGTGACAGAAATGATAGATTACCAGTGCATGTACCACTGTTTCAAGGTCCTTTTAGTTCATGTAGGGACACAGTTGGTGTATCAGCCGAAGGTGATACCAAACACTCCTGGCCGTTGCATCCACTTGAGATGATAACTGTAGAGATGAATACAGGAGTACTCCCAAACTGAGAACTTTGTCCTTTAGGGGAAGTGTGACCCTGTCCAGGACTGGTTGACAAATCTCCATCCCTGGACTTGGGATTCCTATCACAAATATCTCCGTTTTCTCTGGATGCAGCTTGAGTTTGTTTTCCCTCATCCAGCCCATTACTGACCCTAGGCAGGCATCCAGAGGAGAGATGCCATCTTTAGTCACTGTAACAGTCGGAGACAGAGAGATAGATCTGGATGTCATCAGCGTACTGATAACACCACGCTCCATGTCTCCAGATGATCTCTCCCAGCAGTTTCATGTAAATGTTAAACAGCATGGGGGATAGAATGGTGCCCTGGGGGATGCCAGATATCAGCTTTCTTTTAGAGGAGCAGCTATCCCCCAGCCTCACCATCTGGAATTTGCCCAAGAGGTAGGAATGGAGCCACTGAAGCGCTGTGCCCCCAATCTCTAACTCCCTCAGGCATTCCACAGGGATACCATGGTTGATGGTATTGAAAGCTGCTGAGATGTCCAAAAGCACCAACAGGGTCACACTTCCCCTGTCAATACTCAGATGGAGATCATCAACTAAGGTGACCATGGCAGTCTCAACTCCATATCCCACCCTGAAGCCAGTTTGAAATGGGTCCAGATAATCGGTTTCATCCAAGACAACTTGGAGTTGGAAGGCGACTGCCCTCTCAATCACTTTGCCCAAGAAGGGCAAAAGGGAGACCAGTCTATAATTGTTTCTCAAAAGGGAAGTTTTTTTCATAAGCGGTTTCAATATTGTTTGTTTTAGTTTTGATGGAAATATTCCCTCCCAAAAGGATGCATTTATTATAAATTGTAATGATGTTTTTATTGCATCCCCTCCCTGAGTGGTCAGCTATGATGGGCAAGGATCGAGAGGGCACGTTGTCTTCCTTACACATCCAAGGAGCTTGTCCACTTCATCGGTATTTACAAGCTCAAAATGATCCAGTTTAATACAGTCCATGCAGTCACTGGATATCTCTCTTATTGTTTCTGTTGTAATGCCGGCATCGAGATCAGCCCTATTCTGAGAGATTTTATCTGTGAAAAAGTCATTAAAAGCATCATCCTATGGAATACTGGTATTTGTAGTTTTACAAAGTCTTTACAAATCCCAGGGTTCTGTGGCAGTTAAAGTGGTGTCAAGCTGTGTTATTTCTACAGGCTAGATGCACTTTAGGAAAAAGAACCAATGGATTCAGATTATGAAAGATGACACCAGAAATGGCCAACAATGAATTAATTTTTACATTCATGCAATTCTATTAGAATTAAAAAAAAAAAGCAGGGGTGTAATGCAAGGAACACATGGCTCAAGGTGTAATAACTTTATGAAGCTCTACAAAATTGATTACACTATAATTCATAATTACATGAAGTGGACTATCTACATCTCACTGAGTAAATATTCAGTTTTGGCTAATCTCTGCAGAAGCATTTGCTTGCTTAACCTTGACCAATATCAAGCCTACTGGGAACCATTAATCAAAAACATTATCCACCGTGTTACAAGGAGATAGACTCCTGTTGCTAATTGAAGATTTTAAAACAACTTTTCAAAGTCAACTCATGGCTGAGCTACCACTGCCTCAGTGTAAGCACCATGCATTTCAAGTCCCTTTGAAAGCTGCACCCTATTGGTAATATCAGCCAGAGTCGGTCCATTAAATCAATTGTTGAATGGTGAGTCAATGAAAATATAAATCCCACTGATCCAATGAGCCAATTCTGGTTTTAACTACCAATAGAATTCCAGGCCTCAGTCTCTCTACTATGGCTTCTATGATTTGCTTATACACACTAAAGAAAAGGTCTAGTTTCTTGTCACCACCAACCTCAGTTCAGAGGATTAGGCTACTTCTCAGCAGACCACCCTCATCAAGACCTTGGAAAGCTACTTTTAAGAAAAATGAATATAATACCACCTACAAAATCATCCTATCACCAATGGGCTGGGTTCCAAAGCATTAAACCATGTCTCTTCACTCTTTCCAATTTGACAGGGGCTGTCATGCCATTTATGTAGGTTATTTAAAATCTCCCAGTTTCTCTTCCCCTTTTGTCCTCCACTTGCTTCTGTTTCTGCAAACTCAGTTCAAAGTGCAAAGGTAATTTGTACTCAGTTAACTCAGCAGTGGGGAGAGGATGTGATGGACTCTTTCCTTCCCAATAATCTTGGACAGGACAAAATTGCTGCAGTTTCTCCAAGTTTGTGACTTCTTCCTCAATCATAACTTCTACCATCTTGCACACACTCTGACACTGCTGGACCACATTTATCCCAGGTTTTGATATAGAAAATATTGCAGAGCATGTCATCCTACCATCTCTTAATTATGGCTTGCTTCACCATGTCATTATGAGCAGGAATCAGCCAGCATTATTTTTTTCTAATTCTCACTTATTTCAGTTGAGTGCAGACTTAAGTCTCTTCAAATAAAATCAGTCAGACTTCATTTCTAAGACTTCGTTGGATAATGCCAAGTAATTGTAACAATGATGCATCACATTGATTGAATTGGCCATCATCTCCACTGTGTCTTGGAAGACTTAATTTTGAAAATCTAGTAGGAAGCAGGCCATTAAAATGGCACTGTTACTGTCAGCATAATATTATAGATGTCATACTGCCTGTCACTTTTATTTGAGAAAGTGAAGGTTACCAATGAGATAAACCAGGTCTGATACACTGCTAGCAAAACAGTATAGGTGGGAATGCTGTGACCTGCCAGTTAAAACAAAATCACCTGATAGCCTACATCAATAAACATGCCAATAAACTCAATTAGATATTGTCATGTTCATGAGTTAATTTATTAGAATAGATGTTTACATGCCCATCACATGTTAACACTGATTGCACAGCATCCAGTATATACAACAGAGGCAATCAGATTCCCCTTATCATTTTTATTCCCAGTTCAGGCACATTGAAATGAAGCTCTATGGATGCTACTTTATATATGTGAAGTACTTGTAGTTTTGAATTACTGTTTTTAAAATAATTTAATTTTGTGCCGGTCACTTTATGCTACAGAATAGCCAATTATACCCCTCCCCTCAACCCATTGTTGAAAAACATAACTCAAATCCCAAGTATTTAGGATTTGGCAGGCAAGGTGGCAGGCAAACTGAGAGTCTCTTTTATTCCAATATTCTCAACTGTCAAAATAACACAGATAGGGTTTCTTTCCCTCCCTCCTTGTTTTAGTCAATTTATTTTTCTGGAGGAAAAATAATTTCACTATAAGGTAATTTAACTTCTAGTTCCCCCCCCCCATCTGTATATTATTAATTATTAAATATTGCAGAGCATGTCATCCTACCATCTCCTAATTATGGATTTTATACCCCTCAACTGTATAACTATAGCTGGCAAAATAACTTCAAACCATGTTTTCTTGTTCATGATAGAAATATGCTTTACAATATTTTAGGTAGTACGTGTATAATTCAAACCATGGGTAACATGAGGAAGTGGTTGGGGAAATTCCAGAGAACAAAAAGGAGGAAGAATTAAAAGAACAAGTGTTCTTGTAGATGGCTCTAAGTTACAAACTAGTTTACAGGAAGAAAGCAATACATTTACACCAGTATTACCAAAATGGGGGAGGTTGGTGTCCCCCCCAACAATGACAACATCTCCTTAATATGTTGGGGAATTTTATTAGCTCAACAGAAGACCTGCACATGGTTAGATAACATAAGGGGATCTTTCCTCCAATGTATACCAGTACTAACTGTAGAGAAACCCCAGTTTTGATTAATAAAAAGATTTACTTAGAAATGTGCAAAGGTGCATGCAAATATTCAAAACCAGTGCAACTTTAAGAACCATACAGAGATAAGAGAGAGAGAAAAAAAGATGTGAAAGGTTGCATAGTGAGAAATCAGGAGTTAGATAATCCACGGAAGATGTAGTGGGGCTCATACAGTATCTGATGGAGGCAGTGATTGAGAGAGCCTCTCTGTGCACACAGAACCCATAGGCAAACTGTGAGTGCAAACTGTGTTCTCAAGAATGCAATGCCCGGGGCTGATTTCCTAAACTTGATGGGTACTTGATGCTATCCTGCAGTGTAACAAAGACCTGATGGTCTTCCCAGAGAATTGACAATGGAATTCTGGAATGACTGATGGCTTTAACTTAAGAGTAACATTGATTGCATTTGAGACAACCCCCGAATGTTTGGATAGGAAGGGACTAGTGGGGACACAGCTGGATGAGATGGAAATGTGGTCTTTAATTGCTTTCTGTTTGGACTCACTCAGTCCCCATTCCGTGTGGATAAGTTGGAAGCCTAGGGGAGAATGGAGTAATCAGCAAACCCATTAAAACTTTATTTTGTGCCATCTAGGTCTTTCACATGTCTTTGGGTCAGCATGTCTTTCCCATGTGAAACTTCCTAGTTTTCCAAAGGTCACAGTGACCTCTTAAAAACATGTCTGACTCCAGATATCAAAACTATGAAATCCCATATTCAGAGTGAGAGGGTATGGGGCATGCTAACACCAGGTGATGGTGATGCCCTACATGGTTTATAACTACGGGCTTATTCACATGGCCTAAAAGAAACATTCTCATCCCATTTCTACATCAACCTGTTTATATGATGCATGGGACCAAAAAAGGGGGCACATGGGACCAACCCAAGCACCAGAGTAAAAAGAGACCCCTTTGACTTTGGATCAGGCAAGAAACCCTGGAGAATCCTCTGGCCATGCTGACTGCATGTCACAGTGTGAGGATAGAGGGAGAAGTGTCAGCAGGCAGGAAAATCATGATCTTTTCCCAATTGGAAATTCCAATTCACCACAGGATTTTCTCTGTGAGTTCATACAGTTCTTCTGGCACTATTCCTTTTGCAAATGTGCCACTTGATCATACAAGCACACATTAGCACAACAGTACCATCACAGACACAAATTGATCATACATGGTACATTGACACTACAATGTGTGCAGACAGTGCTGCCACTGTTGACCCATGGTGGGTACCAGATAGATGGACTGCTCATTCTCCCTGTGGATCTGGAAGCTCCAATTGTAAAGTGGGTTTTCCCATCAGTGTGGACATGACCTAGGAGTTTCAGGTCTCTTCCTGGGTTCTTCAGCATTAAAACCTTGGGGAAGTATGTCCCCAAATACACCTTGAGCATTTGAATTGCTACTCTTAATCATTGTTCAGAATGTATACTTCAACCATAGCCATCTGTCTGAAAGTTTGTTAACTTGTCTAAAATAGGCTGCCAGCCAGTTTTCTCATTTCTTTGGGCTTCATCATGTTTTTCAGATTAATTTATCAGAATAAATTAACCATATAAACATTATTTCAATGAATTCACGATGTTGAAAACCAGTGAGTTCTCCTTTTAACACACACACACAAACAGAAGCCTCGGTATGTTAAGCTTGCAACATTTTCCACAGAACTAGTCCTCCCATGAGGCAGAGTGATCCTTCACCTCAGAGAGCAAATGGTGAGGGCTGGGAAAATGTTTGTGTACCCAAGCTAATGTTACTGGCCATCATCCACCTCCAAACTCCCCAGAGCAGCTGACCAGACAATGCCTTTCTTTGAGAGCATCGGAGAATAAAGTATTAGGGAGGTGGCCATTCCAGAAAATCCCATGGGCCATTATCTTAGTGCACCATTACTCTGTTGCTTTGCTCCTTTAACTATTTGATGTGGGAGACCAGCATCATTATTAGCATCACCTGTTTCTTTCTTTGCTGGAAAATTGTCATGGATAGATAGGCAGGACATGGACCACCACTGTGAGTAGCACCGCTCAGAGAACACAACAGACCCAAATGTTCTTTCCTCCTTAGACCAAGACATTATGGTGAAGCAATAAGAGTTTCTGTAGCCTGTACATTCACAGTGTCCCTGCAGAAAGGTCCTGTACATACCAAAGCCAATGAGAGAGAAGCTGGGGGGGGGGGATCATGGCTTTGACCACAGGAAGGAGACAGGAACAGGGTCACCCTGTCCATGTCTTCTCACCTCAAGCAACGAGAGACCTTCTGTCATGCATAGTTTTCAAAATAAATCGCTGCAAACCAGGTTCTCCTATATTGTTTAGTGTCACTGCTAGCATTAGTAAAGCAAAGAGTGGGACAACTGTAGAGTGCAAGCCAGCCTCTAGGGCACACAGACCTCTGCTCTGCAACAGATACAATGCTGTATTTCTTTGAAATATTCAAAGTATTTATATACTAACTTTCACAAGAAACATTCTCAGTGCTTTCAAACATGACCAGTGTATCTCTAAGGAAAAGTAATACATTGCCCTGACCCCCCCCCCCAAAAAAAAACCAACAAAAAACCCTCTGATGCATTTTTACCAGAAGGGCCGAATATGTACATATCCGTATAGGAAGCATCATCATATGGTCTGCACCATGGTGAAACAAAACAAACAGCACTATTTAAAAAAAAAAGACCAAATTACATAGGGTCAGAAAAAGCTTCAATATCCCTGCTGAAATGCATATTTTGTTCTAGGAGCTCAGTATGCCAGGGTCAGTACTGAAGTTTAAGGAGCATTTATCCCACAGAGTTGCAGTTTAATAATTATATTGGCTCTCCAGGGGACCCTGGGAACTGTAGTTTGTGGGGAAGGGAGAAGCAATTCTTTAAAAAATTCTAAATAAAATCAACCAATTACAATCCCAGGATTCTTGGGAAATCCTTAGAACAGGGGTGGGCAGAGAAGATGGCTTCCAGTTTGCATGGGCCACATGGAATCTTGACCCCCTAAAAGGCAGCCCTAGAAGCTCCCTAGAAGCCCCCTAAGATCCCAGACCCCTGTTTTCTGTGGGGGGGGGCACATGTAAATTTTGCATAGAATAATAATAATTTCAAAATATGGATTTATTTATATCCCGCCCAATCACATGGAATCCGGGCGGGTTACAACAATAGAGAAGTACAATATAATGCAACACAATTCAATCAATAAAGGTCATAATTAATCCCTTCCCTACCCAGCACAACTCCACTCAACAAACATTAAATAAATTAAAACAAAATACAAACATATCAAAATACCAAAATTAAAATGAAGAAAGTATTAAAAAATACAAATTACAAAATACAATACATAACATAATAATAGTTAAAGTATAACTTAGCATATAAGCAACTAACAATAATCGACTCTGGCTAGAGGGAAATATATACACACTAAATATCAAGCAACAAAATTATTATTATTATTATTATTATTATTATTATTATTATTATTATTATTATTAACCTTAATTTATGAAGCGCTGTAAATTTACACAGCGCTGTACATGCAATCTTTTTAGTTAGACGGTTCCCTGCCCTCGGGCTTACAATCTAAAAAGACATGACACAGAAGGAGAAGAGAGTGGAGGAGGGAAAGGGTAAGAGGTCCAGCAGTTCCTCTCTACCTCCAAGGCCTGGACCAAGGCAGATGGACTGGAGGGAGGGCTTGGCTTCAAAATGGATGGTTAATCATTTTCCAGGGAAAATACGTACTCTCAAGTAGGATAATGCATATACAGTACATAGCAATACAGGAAATGGTTTGATAAACAGGCACCAAAAGAACATCAAATAGTAAGCGACAATTATGCAATGCCTGGGAAGGCTTCTCTGAACAGGATGGTTTTCAACTCCGTTTTGAAGCTGGTTAAAGAATACAGTTATAACAAGGACTATAGTCCATGTACCCTCACAGATATTATAAGTTCCTCATAATTAATAAAAAAAACAACTATTATTAGTTCAGGGCTCAATAGAAAGTCAAACTTAGTTTCCGCTTCTGCCTACCTCGCAGTGGACATCCACAACCCTAGATGTTAAAGAGAAATCCCATGTTCTCTTCTTAAGTGAGGCACCTGTGGCTTCACAAAAGAAACAGACACCCTGGATCCCAAGAGAAGTTACTTTACTGCTGCTAATGGAGTTTATATTTTACTGCCCCTTGTCTAGCTCCCCACATGGCTTACAGGAGAGTGACCTCTGCCTGCCCAGAGATTTCTCCAGACCAACTGAACTACAGCACAGACAACTTCTAATGCAGAATGTAGGCATGTAACTCCAACCCTGACACCTTCATTTATTTATTTTATTTCTCCTATATGGTTTTTTATTTATTTGCCTGATGAAGAAGCCTCTGGAACTTTGAAAGCTTGCATTTGGTTGGCCGATAGAGTTATCACTGTTTTGTGGATTTTGGATTTTATTTTACTTCAGAAAGTTGTGGTGTTAGTGCACACTTCCTCTTCACATGGTTATTGTGACTAATTTAATAACACCTAAAGCACCTGTCTTGAGCCCTGTCAGAACAAATTCACCCATGAACACAAGTGGCATCCTGCTTGGCTGGACACAATGGGGCATCAGTTTCTAAGTGGCATCCTGCTATAGCTGGAATTGAGAACTACCAATCTCCCTGGAAAATACTGTAAGTGGCAGGCATGAGCTGGCATTCACATCCAGAAGAGAACTCTCAGAAAACAGACTTTTTCTGAACAGTCACCAAGAAAGGCTGGAATTAAGCAAGCTGAATTTGAATTGAGCCAAGAGAAATGTGGTCTTTACAAACAGAAAGCAATGCAGAGACATAAAAAAGTAAATCTACAAAAAGGCGAGAACAAAGAATTCACTTTTTCTATTAAAATGGGAGAATAATGATTTGACAACTACATTTCTCTAATACACATTCTGTGATTTGGATTTCTGTAGTGACTCATTGTATGACTTCTATAGTGGTTTTGCAGACAGAGCTAAAAGAAAAAAACCTCTTAGTTTTATTTTTATTTGATTTTTTTTTTTTTTTTTTTTTGGCTACTACTGACCTATGCTTTTAATTAGCGGAGTCATATGCTTTGTGTTATTCTGAATGTAGAAAGGAGAGCTGCTCCCATGTTCTATTCAAACTGCAAAAGATTATCTGACTAATTGTAATTTAAGAGGGTTCTTTCCTTCCATTCTATGTCCCTATAAAGAAGTCATGGTATTTATCTGTTGCCTGTGTCCAAGGCTCTTTTTCCATAGAAGGTAAATAAGGAAAAGTTACAAGGAGAGATATAGGGACATATTTGTAATTATTTCTGCTTGTTAAAATGAAAAAGACAGCAAGAATACTGTTAAAATCTAACAGTGCACCAAGCCATAAATGCAACTTGCCTTGGTAACCAAATATGAGGTCTCCAGGCAAAATTTGAAAGAAAGGGGGGGGAAACACTTGAGATTTTATATCTGATAACCAAGGTACATTTATTTCTGTCCATTTATTACTATGGGCAAATCTCACAATTAAAGAAATGTGTTATCTCTGAAGATCAATAAGCTGCAGCTGAGGAACACTAGGGAATTGAGAATATCGTCCTTTCCCCATCTAAATCCCAACATGACTGTTATTACATAAAGCTGGGACAAGCTAAGTGCTACCAGACCATAGGCGGAAATGTATTCACCCAGTAGTTTCACATCTCTGTTTCATTAAAGTCAACAGTGTTATCACACCACAGTGTGAACCATGGAAGACATTCTCTCATTTATCCACATATTAACTATTGTGGATGAGATCCTAAATCAGAGTTGCATAGTGTAAATCACTGCATATATAGTTAAGCATCAACCTTTCTGTTGAATGGTAACATTATGTGATTGAATGCAAGCTAAATGTGTAATGGAATGCATATGCCCCCATGTACATACCATGTATATTGCAATTCAAAGCTATGACCTATGTGCAAATCTACTTTTGCAACCTTGAACTGAATGTGGATGTTTCACTTTGGACAAAAATGTCAACCAGCTTTATAGAAGAACTTACACATGCATAAGACACCATGGGGTTGCTGAACTCAGCCATGAATTCTCTAATGATATCATGTCCACTCCTAAAAGGAGTTTTGTTTTTTCAAATATTTCGGAATTCTAGATATGGGATACTCAAACTGGGCATTATTGCACTCAATCTATGTTTGTCTTTAAATTAGGCATATAATTCTTCACATATTTTTTTCTTGAAGAAAGCTATGAATTAGCCATTTTCTGAGAAAGCGTTCTAAAACTGTGCCACTTTCTCGCTAGTCTTCTTGTCATCTTTGCTTTAATTGGAATTCATTCAGATATAAAAAATATAGTACCATTAATGCACATGACATAAAACAAACTGATGTGTCCAAATGTTGTTTACAGTCATGTTTACAACCTTCTTCTAATCTACAGCTTATTTTAATGCCATTCAAACTTTCCATAGACACATATGTTTAAACTGCTCAGGGAATCTTTACTGTTGTTCCTTTGTGCCTCCAAGCCATTTACAACTTATGGTGACATTATGAAACCCTATTACTGTTTTTTCTTGGTAAGGTTTGTTTAGAAGGGGCTTGTCTTTACTGTGCCCTGAGGCTGTGAATGTGTGACTTGCCCAAGGTTACCCAGTGGATTTCAATGGCTGAACAGTGATTTGAACCCTGGTCTCCAGAGTTATAATCCAGTGCTCAAACCACTACACCACACTGGCTATCAGTCTCTACTAAGACCCCTGAAATATCTTTCCCATAGTTTCTTATATTCTACATTCCTATGAATGTCACTTTCTGTTAACAATTTGAAGTTGAACTACTTCACAAGGGAACAGCATTCAGAAGGCACAAAAATCTTACTTTTAGAAGAAATGAATACCTCAGTGTTCCTTTAGTGAAAGAGTTGTAGGAACTCTTTACTTGATTATAGATATGAAGAAAAGGAATGCATATTACTCAACAACAACAGAAACAGATAAAGACTGACAAGTACACATTTTTAGCCTTCGCCAAGAATCTTGGCAAAATTGCTAATGAACTATTTCCACCCCAAAAAAAGGAGGTTTGGGTTTACTTCAAAGACAGGCAGCAAATGAGGGTGGGATAACCTTGAGCTGCTTTTCATTCTCTTTGGGAGGTTGTACTTTAAATGATATGAGCATTGCGGGTATGTCTTCAACAAGCATCAGAATGGAAAAGGAGACTGAAATATCAGCAACCTCCCTGACTGAGTGTGACCTTCTACGTCTTGACAAAACATCACAAGAAAGGTAACCTGGATTTGATACAGTAGTGTGTACATATAGACAGTGCGACATATGTGTTTGTGTGTGTGTGTGTGTGTGTGTGTACATATGTTTATGTACTGACATTGGTGCCAATAGTATTTTTGTATGCAGTGCACAAGAAAGCATCTCTGTATTATAAAACATCACACACACATAGACACACGTAACTTCATAAGGTCACTTCAAGGTGTTTTCCCTCTACTTTCCTCTTTTTGCAGAGTTTGTTTGAATACATATCTCTCTGTTGGTGCTGGAAAGGAGGCAATGTACAAAGGTCCTTAAAAACAACAACAGAGCTGTAGCAACTGTGCATATTTCAGTTAGAGAAAAATCTCCCATCTAAACTAAAATTGGTGAAGAATAGAATATATAAGAAACAGAGCAAAGCCACTGAGAAACAAGAAAGGAAGACTAAAGCTGTGATCCTATGGCCTCCAAGAGTATGCGCCAAAACAGACCAGCAGTAAGTGCTGCCTTGGGAGCAGCTTGGGGGTGTGGTGTTCAGATAATACATGACCCCAAGCTGGCATCACACCACCCGCCCAAACAGATAGCGGGCAGTGTGGCAGCATGCTGTAGGAGCAAAGAAGAGCTGCTGCTGGGGTAGAAAGGGCAGCTTTTCTCCACCCCCAAAAGGAATGGAATTTTGCTGCTTCTTTTTGGGCAGTGCCTGTGCAGGTGGTGGGACCAAGAAATAGCCCTCTCTTGAAGATTGTACAACATGAACCAGGATACAGAGGTAGATAACAGCCTTTTACAGAATGTGGACCAGTGTAGGGCTTTAAAGGTCATAACTAGCACTTTGAATTTTACTGGAAACAGACAGTTTAAGCTCCATCAAATGAGGAGTTAGGATGTTGAGAAACTGGAGCGTGTCCGAAGGAGAGTGACTAAAATGGTGAAGGGACTGGAAACCATGCCCTATTAGAAACAACTTAGGGAGCTGGGGATGTTTAGCCTGGAGAATAGAAGGTTAAGAGGTGATATGATAGCCCTGTTTAAATATTTGAAGGGATGTCATATTGAGGAGAGAGCAACCTTCTTTTCTGCTGCTCCAGAGAACAGGACCCGGAACAATGGATGCAAGCTCCAGTAAAAGAGATTCCACCTCATCATTAGGAGGAACTTCCTGACAGTAAGGGCTGTTCGACAGTGCAACAAACTCCCTCGGAGAGTAGTGGAGTCTCCTTCCCTGGAGGTCTTTAGATAGAGGCTGGATGGCCATCTGTCGGGGATGCTTTGATTGAGAGTTCCTGCATAGCAGGGGGTTGGACTGGATGGTCCTTGTGGTCTCTTCCAACTCTATGATTCTATGATTATAATCAGTCTCAGTCAGCAGCCTGGTTACAGGTTTTTGAGCCCATCGCAGTTTCTGAACAGTTTCCAAAGAAAAGTCCCAGGTAGAGTGTTTTACAGTAATCCAAACAGGATGTAATCAAAGCATTTACAACCATAGCCAGATGTGACATCTCTCAAGGAACAGCCACAACTAGCCTACAACTTTTAGCTGTACAAACATGTTCCTCGCTTCCACCAAAACGTCAGATCTGAGTCCACTAGTACACGCAAGCTGCAAACCTTGAGATTTCAGGGGAAGTGTAACTCTGTCTAAGTGTAACTCTGTCTAAGACAGGCTGAGTTCTTGTTTCCTGGTCTGCCTTTTAACTGATCAGCGGCATCTCTGTCTTGTCTGTTAATTTTCAATTTGTTCACCCCAGTCCAGCCCATTGCTGATATCAGACACTGGTTTAGTACAGAAACAGATCTCTTAGAGTTGGGAGAAAAGAGGGACAGAATTTGGTGTCACCCACATATTGATAATAGTCCTCAAAACTCCAATTGATCTCTCTCAAAATTTTCATGTAGATGTTAAACAGCATGTGTGACACAACTGATTCCTGAGAGAGTTGATAGATCTATGGCCAATGTCGAACAGGCATCTCCAGCACCATTTTTTGAGTCCATCCGTCCAAGAAGAATCAGAACCATTGTTGATCAGTGCCCTCGAGTCATGATCTATGACTTGGTTATAATCTATTAACCCCTATAGAACTCAGGGGCTGGAAATATGAAAGAACAGTATTTGCCCTGGCTTTTGACTACATAAGAGCTAATTCGCATGGGAAAAAGAAAGGGTGACTTTTAAGAGAATGGAATGTGAATGCATGGCAGGACATTTTTAATATCAGTTTTCCACTTTTCATCGAGTGCCTTTTTGGGAGAAATAAACTGATATGAAAATGTTCAAAATGTCTTCTGAATAATTTAGTAATGCTCTTCAGGTAAACAAACATTATACACCCCCTTGGGTTTTCAATAAAGTAAATCTGACATGGGCCCAGCATAATCTTGGAGAAATATTACAATTCCTTTTGAACACAGCTTGCATTCAACAAAATGTCTTGTTCCATTTTTGATGTGTTCTAGTATTAAAGAATTTATTGAAAAATAATCTTTTCCCCCATTGTATTCCCAGATGGGTATCTTAATAGCTTTGGGTAGAAATGGTTTTCTCATCCCATTTCCCAAACAGAATTTTAGTTCTCTATATATTTCTCATTGAAAAATGTTAATTGAAAAGACATTGTAACCATTGCTAATCAGATGAAAGAGTCAGCTATGACAATCCTGTCCTGGAATTGGTGCATATCAGTGTCTTTGCCTTCAGTCTTATGCACATAAGAAAAAGCCTCAGTAATGTCATTCACTTGGGTGACATATATCCTTCTGGTGAGCAGGCTTGTGCAGCAAATAAAGCTGAACATTTATTTGGTGTAATTGCCACTGAAACTTTAGCCTGTGTAGTTAGTTTGGGCAAGGTGTAATTAGTTAAGTTGTAAATTAATAATCCACCTATTTTTGAGACTCGTGTACTATTTTCAGCAAAATGATGCAACAACACCACACCTAGCTAGCTAAGATGGACTTCAATGGCTAAGTTTTACAATAATTTTAGTCTTTTATTGGAAGATAGGTTCCAGAAGAATGTATTTCAAGGTTAGTATGCCACTCTATGATTATGACAGCCAGTGTGGTGTCATGGCTTGAGGTGTTGGAGTATGGCTGTGGCAATCAGATTTTAATTTCCACTCAGCCATGGAAGCCCACTGGGTGACCCTGGGAGAGTCACACATTCTCAGCATTAGAAATCCCCATGACAGGATCATCTTAAGTCAGAAATGACTTGAAGACACACAGCAACAACAATGCATCCTTATTTTATGTATTTCTTCAAGGTGATCTGGTCTTCCTTGTTATTTAGAGTATACAGTGGTACCCCGGGATACGAAATCACCGCGTTACGAAATTTCCGGGATACGAAAAAATTAAATAGGAAAAAACTGTTTCGGGTTACGTTTTTTTTTTTCGGCTTACGAAAAAAATTTTGGTGCTTTTCGGTGCTTTTTCGCACGAAATCGCGGCTTTCAGCGCTAGCGGCTATGGCTTTTTCGGGTTGCGAAATCTTTCGGGTTACGAACGGCGCCGCGGAACGAATTATATTCGTAACCCGGGGTACCACTGTATATGAAATCACTGGATGGAAATTTTTATTGTAATTTTAATAAGTGATTTTTATGCTGTTGTATTTTAATTGTGGGTTAGGGATTGTGTTATTATTTTAGTATGTTTTATTTTTTATTGTAACTCATCCCAATCCTCTGGGGAGAGGCAGGCTATAAATAAATAAATAAATATCATCATCATCTTCATCATCATCATCATCATCATCTGATTTGGTATTTGGCGGAATATAGAAACCTGCCTTGTTAGGGCCAGATTGCTTGCTTTCTGCCTTGTTGGGCAAATTTTACCTTCTGTAACAAGTAGTGCATCTGCAGGATTTTAGGCAGTGATCTATTCCATCATCTTTTATTTGGACATGCTAGAAAAAGCGGCCACCCGGCTGGTTGGGCAGGCCGCTTTGCTGCTAGAAGCGGCGACAAACTACAAGCCCCAGAGGCCTCTGGGGCTTGCCCCGCCCCCTTATTGGTGAGCGGGGCGGAAGTGGAGTCGCTTCCGCCCTGCGAAGCTCTAGGGGCCGGGCTCTATGATCCGGGAGTTCCGGTCCTCCAGGGCAGCTCATTGGTCAGCTGCCCAGGAGGAGGAGTCTCCTGGATCAGGTGACCTGGGGGCAAAGCCGGGGCCTATATAAGGCCGCGCGGCTGGCTCTGGTCCTCCGTCGGCGCTTGGCTCCGAGCCAAGTAGGAAGGGAGGAGGCAATGGAGTGCTTCTCCCACCCACCCACCACTTGGTTTGTGGGTTTTTTGTCACAACTTGGAGTCGGCAACATAGGCCAGGATCTTCATGGTGTGGTACCAGGGCTACGGAGTTCTGGTTTGGGAGTCAGTCAGGACCCGAGGGCGAATAGGGCAGGCGTATGGCCATTGCGGGGGCCATAATGCAGGGACGCCTCCCGGTGACTAGGGGCTTAGTGAATATGTGAACGCATGGCAGAGTTGTGGTCAAGCGGTGTTCCTTAGCCCCTAGGTCATCCCAATGCCTGGTGGGTACCAGGTTTTCGCTAATCAGACAAACATGGGGTTGTTTGATTTTGCAGATCCTGACCTCATGCTTGGTGCCAACCCTACCAATTGTTTGCTATTAATAAAGTTGAGGCCTTTCCTCCAGCTTGGTTTCCTGTGATTATTTGTCAGCGGCAGCTGAGGCAAACTGAATCTGGATACAAGGCATGTTCTATTGAATTTTGTTCTTGCTATTGAACTTTGTTCTTGCCCCATTAATACATAAATTGCCTCCCTCTTTGGTTTTTCGACTTCACATTGCATCCCTCTTTGTATCTCCTTAGTACACATGAAAAGTCAGTTGAAGTCCTGAAGTGGACCAAGAACTGGCCATGAGCAAACAACTTGGGACTTAATCCAGATAAAATGGAAGATGAGACTCATATGTATATTGTTATAAAAGAGAATCATGATGTGATAAATGGGAGTCCCCTTATTCATCAGAGCTTTCTCCCTAGAAAACAAAGGGTTAAATGTGGGAGAGGCTACATTGTGAGGAGAGTTTACATCACTGGTGGTGAGATGGCAGCTGTGCAAAGAAATGGGAGGTTGGAGAGAAGAAAGAACTTTCTAGATGGTGCTGAGCAGAAGGTTGGGAGCATACCTTGAGGAGCAGCAAGGTGTCAGCCTATTGACCTGTCTGCCTGGTCTCTGGCCTGGAAGACCATGAAGGGCTCCTAACCAGCAGAACTATAAATCCCATCTTCTGTGGGAGTAAGATTAGGAACACATACAAATCAGTGTCATCAAATTTGGATTTATTTTACTGGTTTGGCTGAAATGATTGTACTCGGCATCTTATGCTTTAACTTTATGCCTGGAGGACAAGTTTGTCCTTCATGTAGTGATATTCTCTTTCTACAGAACTCCTTTAATTAGAGTAAAGCTTTTCTTTAAAGTAATCTGCCTCTTCACACTCCTTTTCATGTGCCTTAGCTTGGTTAGTTTTTCACTGGGCTTGCAAATATAAGTGGAATTTCCTAGCAACATCCTAATGCATTGTTAAAGTGTAATAAATTAATCATTGGGTCGTGGCAGTGAGTTCTTTAGGTAACAGGTGGTCTCAAGGGGTCCCATACAGCTCTGCAGAAGTGAAGGGGGGCCCACTGGGAATCATCACATGCTAGCAGCAGTATTTGGACATTGGGGCTGTGTGACATTGAGTACAGACAAAGAATAGTGAGTGATCTCCGTGGAAATGGCAGCTATTCTTCTGTCCCTGTCCCCTAGGTCATGTGATGTCAGTGGGCCAGCCCCTAACATCCAAACTTAAGTGATGAGGTCAAGAAGGGATGCCTTCCTATACAGAGAGAAATAGGCACATAGAGAAACCTCCCCTTCTCCTCATCAGGTGTACCCACACAGAAGAAAGTGCAACATAACTTTCTGTTCTATACCAGCTGGAGTTTATAGTTATATCTGAACTGGAGGTGGACTCAGTGCCAAAGTCCAAGGCATAGGTGGCCTGGATTCCAAGGTGGGCTGTTGGGACCAGGACCATGGATGGGGAACTAGAGAGTCTAATGAGCCAGACACAGAAGGTAAGGTCAGGAAACAGACCAAGGTCTAAACATAGCAAGGCAGAGTTCTAGGAGTCAAAGGGGCCAGAGGCAAAGTCACGAGACAGACCATGGTCTAAACACAGCAAGGCTAGCAAGACAAAGCAAGAAGCAACCACAGCAGCTACAGGCAGCACAACAGACTGTGTTGCTGTGGCAAGAGTTAAGAGGCCAATGCATCCCTTAAATGGCTGTACCTCCAGCTGCGCTGCATGAGGAGAGCAAGCTTAACCCTGATCCTTCCAGGACTCTCCCAGGTCTGGCTTGGTCCTGCAAAGACTTTGGCAGCCAGTAGTCCCATCATGCAACAACTTGCCTGGGTGGACCCTTGTACTCAGGTTCATTTAAACCTGAGATTCCCAAACTTTGGTTCTCCAAGTATTTTGGACTCCAACTCTCAAAAGCCATAGCTACCACTGCCAATATCCAGGAATCTTGGGAGTTGACGTCCAAAACACCTAGTGGATCAACATTTGGAAATCATTGATTTAAACTTTTATGTGTTTTAAAAAACAATGCTTGAAACAGCTAAAATCATAGCATCAACTCACTGGCAATGCTTTGACTCACTTGGTTTGGACTTTAAGAGATAAGATTTTTGTTGCCAATCTTTTCACAAACCCTATTCACCATATGTTTTTGAACATGGGAGCAAAGAAGTGCCAAACCCTACCCACTCTATGGCCTGTTACAGTCTCTTTGGAGGCATGCTATTTAAATGATGCATGGGTCCTAAGAGTCCAGAGGTTGCACCAAAGCCACACTCCATTCCTAAGCACTGGAGTGCAGCTTTTGGTGCAGCTTCCAGATTCTTAGGATGCATGCATCATTTAAATAGCATACCTCCAAAGAGACCTGAAGCAGCTTTATTTTGGCAGTCTGTAACAGGCCATATCATTACTTTCCTTTTTCTGGCAAATTAACTATCTTTGGCGGGATACACACCGCCATTTAGTACGTATACAATACCTACTAGGGTTAGGAAGGGGCGGTGCTTCCGCACCCCCCTAACCCTAGTACGTATTGTATACGTACAAGATGGCGGCGCCCCTTCTACATGGGCGCCGCCATCTTTACGTACTGGACGCACAGCGTCCAGACGTGTCGCGCCGCTTGTGACGTAGCGAGCACGCCCCTGGCGCCTCGCTACGTCGCAAACGCGACTTTAAAAGAAGCTCCATTTTGGAGCTTCTTTTTCGGTCCGCGCGGGAGTTGGGCCGTGTGAAGGCTCCGGCTCCCCTGCGGACCTACTGGCGGCGGCGGCAGACCGCCGCAAAGCGGCGGTCTGTACCCCGCCTTTGTCACATCAAAAGCTCCACACAAACAGGAACTTTTCTTGGGTATGTGACTTTCCAGGTGAGAAAAAGTGATGATAGAAGGAGTCTGGCTAGATGTCTCTCTGTTCCCATATTCAAGAAAGCATTGTGATTAATGCCTGAACAGGGCTGTAATTTTACTGAAGGAGGTGAAGGAAAGGAGCAAGAGGGGGAGGACTTGAGCCTGAGGAGATTAATGTAGATATCTTAAACCACAATACAATGTAACATCCATATTATTTGCAACATCTAGGTTGACCTTTTGCAATATGTTCCACATAGAGCTGTTTTTGAAAAGTTAAAAACTGTCTCCAATTATCTAGGCTCTTCCTTTAGGGGTTTGGTCCGAAGCCATTTTCGGCAAAGTTGAGCAACTGTGAAGATGGCCCCGATCATGTCCTGCCCTCTCCACAGTCACCCAGTAGGCCACTTCATCTCCTTTCAGCACACTGAAAGTGATGTTGCCTCACTTCAGGCTGCCATTTTCTTTATTTTCACACTTTATTGTTGGGGTTTGGGGGCTCTGGAGAGGATGTGGGAACTAAATGCTGCACTGAATCATTTGCAAATTTGCAAAATTTTATTTAACAAAAATAATGAGGTCTTGGGGCTCCTGGAGCAGCACTTTGAAATCCCAAGGGCCATGTATGGCCCATGAACTGCACTTTGCCAACCCTTGATCTACGTCATTAAAGTAAGCATTGCCAGAAAATTTGAATTGGGCATAGAAGCAGAAAAGTAAATAGAGTAGTTCTCTTAAAATTAGTGTATTATGAGCACAGCACACTGTACCATTTGGTATACTAGCAGCTGAATTATGCAGTAATTAAAGTTTTCAAGTTATTTTCACCAGCAGGCTTCACCACAATGCATTACAGCCGTTTGTTCAGGATGGTTAGCACAGCATGGATCACTCTCCATGTTCTGGAATTGGCTGCTGCTGGCAAACCAACCAAAACCCAATGAAGAATATTTACTAACGTTCTTGTCATCAATAAGAGAGAGTGTTTCCCATTAAAATAAAATATAGGTATTACAGAAGTATGCAACTTTGAACAAGAGTAAAAAGACAAATGTATTTCTCCCGGATTTCCCCCCTCATTTTTGGTGGATTGGGACAAACATAGTGTGGTGTTTTCACAAAAAAAAGAAATCATTTCTGTGCAAAGTTTTTAAGCAAAAGAAAATTTTACAAATAAGTGTTGAAATCGTTTTTTGTTGTTTTTTTGTTTGTTTGTTTTTAAAACCACAAAATTTGTAATCTCATCCAGCAGAAGGAAAGCTTTTCATTTTCCCCCCTTTCATTTTCTCATGCAAGAACAAAATACATTCACTCTACATTGATGAGATGACTTGGACTTCCAGTTTAAATGCTGAATCCAGGAGTACACCCATGTTGCAAACCCACTTCCAAAGTGAGAATGCACCATCCAAGATAACACTCTTTGGTACCCATAGTGCCTCCTACCTATTAGGGTTCAGTTCTAGTTTACTAGCCTTCTCTGGTCCATTTTATTTACTTATTAGCTATTGGAGAAGCTGGTGGCTCACACGCATAATCTGCTCCAGGTTGTAGCCCAAGCCTCAAAAGGGCTTTCCATGATCTGAACCTTATCTCCAAAATATTTTTAGCATGTTGGTTAGCTCCTATAAAGTTTGGACTAAAATTCAGAGCATATCCATTGCCCCATGACATTAGACCTATCAGCAACTATTGTTAATTACACTTTTATCCTTTCTTTCTCTAGTAATCCTAAGAGAATAAACAAGGCTTTCTGCATCTCCACTTTTATCCTCACAACAACCAAAGTAGTTTAAGATTCCAATTAAGACCACCTTGCCCAAGGTCATAAGTGACTTTAATATATCATTCAGGATTAGAACCTCGATCTTCAAACTTCTTTTCCAACAGTTTGGCCATGTATATCTCACTGGCTCTAGTCCATTCGGTTCAATAGGCCAGTGTGAGTTAGATTGCTGGACTGGGAGTCTTTGAATCTTGGAAGCATTGTGGCATTTACGCTGTCTCACTTGCATAATTGACTAAAGAGACATAAAAATATATAA
This sequence comes from Sceloporus undulatus, assembly GCF_019175285.1. Classification (NCBI taxonomy): domain Eukaryota; kingdom Metazoa; phylum Chordata; class Lepidosauria; order Squamata; family Phrynosomatidae; genus Sceloporus; species Sceloporus undulatus. The sequence continues at coordinate 225,907,474 of NC_056525.1, forward strand.
AAGGAAATTTGTTTCCATTACACGACACTCTCTCTCCCTTGCCAATATAAGTTTTCCTCGTGTATTTTATTTTTGCATGGAATTCCTCTTCTTTTCATCAGCTTGAAAGACGCTCTTATAATAGTAGGCATATCACAAATATTTTACAACATATAAAGGGATCATACACTGGATTCTGAACAAACAGAGCTGTGAGCTTGATGATGTGAGTTTAACCATGTTCCTAGCATCCAGGTGCTGCTAAGCCACAGCCTTTAGTTTATTATTCCGTTATCAAATCTAGGAGGAGTAAGATAGTTACAGGCTATCAACTCAAAATAGCTCTGAAGTGTTGGCAAAGATATCCTTGTTGTGAAGTTACATAAAGTGCTCTTTGTCAGTTTTTATGCAACAAGTGTGAACTGATGTACAACATGCAGCAGATGACAGTTCAGTTAAAATTTAACATATAACATAATGGCAAAGAGAAGAATTTTGACTGTTTGCTATATGGGCTGCTTTGGCATTTGGAACATAAAAAGTAGTAAGTTAAAGGATCCAGATCAAATTTTTTGCTTTCATAAAACATCCAAGGCTCAAATATTACATATGTGCCTGCTTATAATACACACAGATACGCAAAGCTTCCTGGCTGCATCATATAATCTTTTAAACTTAGTGAAATTTGACTCACTGAAGGCAAGAGAGAGCTAATAAAAAGTATCTCAAAGTTTCTGTAAAAGTAATATTGTATAAACAGCCTAGGAAATTCCTCTGATCTTTAATTTTATATACACACTGAAGGCTAGTTCACCATATACATTTTTTATCCAAGCAAGAGTGAGCACTTTTAGCCAAATATAATGGGAATACCAAAGAATAAAGCATGCATGCCCTTATCTGGCATTTTAAAAAGTATATTTTGAATACTAAGGACCTTCTGTTTTGATTTTTAAAAAATTATATTTGGACATATTTGGCTTGTGAAACCTGAAGTGCACTAAGGATTAAAGTTTGGTTCTTATACGCGTCAACTCAGGCCCGGTCTTGAATGAAGGGGTTCAAAAATATACCTTTTATCTTCGGAACTGATGAATATTTGAAGCTGATGAATATTTGCAAAACCGGAATTGAAATTCAGATTGAAATGTGGACATCACTGTTCTAAAATGCATGGCCAAAGCAGTTTGGATTGTCCTTTTATAAAAAATATGTTCCTTAGGTACTCATCTGAGCAGATATAAGCCTCCAGTAGACCTCTACAATGGCAGTGTATCAGTAGCAATGTTATTCTAGATTGCACCTCCACATATGAGCCTACCTGGACCTTGAGATTCTCAGGTGAGGTCCCTCTCTTAGTCCCACCATCATGTTTGGTACAGACATGAAATATGATCTCCTTTATTAGGGAAGTGAGAATGACCCCCCCCCTCCTTGCAGCCATTCCCTCTGCAGGAAAAGTATTTTGTATTCCAACAAACTTTTTAAAACTGGAAGATTTTAAAAGAAAGGGATTTTAAGAGGGTACTGTACTATTTTATCTGCACTTTTCAAAACTACTTTTTTGTCATTTAATTGCTGTTCATTGTTTAATTTTGTTTTAATATTGATTCTTTGTATGTTTTCAACTGCATTGTATTTGAATTTGTAACCCACTTGAGACCCAGTTCTGGGGGGGGAGGGGGGAGTGCATTATAAATAACATTTGTTGCTGTTGCTGTTGTGGTTAGAATCCGATCATGTATAGTCCAAAACTTAGGTCATAGGATCATAGAGTTGGAAGAGACCACAGAGGCCATCCAGTCCAACCCCCTGCCATGCAGGAAGTCAACTATGAAAGAGACATGATGATAATGACCATAATCCTGTATGGGATTTACGTTTGCATAAGCACCATAGTGTTACACATTGAATCCTGGCCTGATCCCACCACCATCCCTACCATCCCCACTTACTAGGCAGGAGCAGCTCTGAAGATGAGGCTCTGCTCCCTGTAACTCAGGAACCAGCTAACTTCATTTCCACCCTTCCCTGTGAGTGAATTCCTGTAAAACAGGCAAAATCAGGGTCCTTGTTGCAATATCTGTGCATGTCAGAGATGGCTTGGGCAAGTGGGGGTGGGTGGAACTGTAAATCAGCTGCTTCCCAATAGGCAGGGGAAGAAATCTTCATTGATCACAGTGACTGCTTCCATAAGTGGGGACTGGGAGACTTTCATGGTCCCTACAAAGCCCCTTAACTAGGGCCTACATAAGGTTTGTGAATACGTAACAGTCATGAATGCATAATGCTATGTTATGCATTCATAACTATCATATAGAATTCAAGCCAATAATAATAATAATAATAATAATAATAATAATAATAATAATAGTTCAAATGTAAGAAAAGGTTTCTTTTAAACCTCTTTTTCTTTATATTTGGTGCAGTACAGACCGCCTGAAAATGGCGGTCTGCAGGCGCCCACTTTAACTCTGAAGGGACGCCTCAGCTGCCAAACAGCGCAACGTCTCTTCGGAGTAAAAGGACCCGGCACTTCCACGTTCTTCTTGCAGTGCCTGGGTCACGTTGCAAGTGCGCCACTTGCACACTCATGACATAACGGATGCACAGTGATGTGCGGATGCTGCACGTCCCTTATGTAAAGATGGCAATGCCTGTGTGGATGGGACGGTGCCATCAGGCCACCACCCACACGTAGTAGAGCTCAGGCCTGTGCAGTTGGTGCACGGTCCCGAGCCCTACTAGTGCTGCCAGTATACCACTTTCTGGTGGTGTGTACCAGGTCATTGTTTGACATGATCACAAATGCATTAGAAATGAGTCTTGGTTGAGAAGGAAAACATAGAGTATAAATGTAGTCTGGCATTCTGCTAGGTAATTATTCATTCATTCATTCATTCACTCATTCAGAGTTTTTCTAACCCATTCTTCTGCCAGAGTGGCTTACAAGTTGTTAATTACTCAGTTCCCTGCTCTCAGGATTACAGTCTAAAAAGACATGAAACAAGAGGAGAAAGGAATGGCGCGGAGCATGTACTAAATGGCGGTCTGTAACGTGCCTTAGCTTGATATAGCTGCCTGGGTTTTAAAGTGAGTTTTAGGGGGTCAGATTGGAAGATGAAGCATAGCTATGACATTATAGTTATGCATCCCATGCAGAATCTCAGCCAAAATCTAGCATTAGTATTCTGATGAACACTGAGCCTTCCAATTAAACTGTTATTGAATAGTTTCTTATAAACTTCCTCCCTCCACACACATTTTAATTTCTTTTTTATAACAATCTGCTTTGGAAGAAACTTGTCTAAAAGTCTGAGTTTAGAAATAAGCTCAGATGAGTGACTTTCCTCAATGACAACAGCCTGTATGTCTTATCAATAGAATTGTCAAAGCTACGTATTCTCATAGATCATGTGGTGCCTAAGCTAGGTCTGCCCTCTGCTTTTGATGATAAAACTGCTCATGTTGCCTTTCAAATTCCTGATTTTCTTGTAGTTCAGGATATAAATACTAAGGTACATGAGACAGGCTAATTCATGAAGGGTCTTAGCTAGAAATAGAGTAGCTTGTTTGCCTCTAAAAAAAGAAAAAAATCATGTTTTATTTCAACTGTAAGACTTTAAGGCATTGGCTTAGTACAGCTGGTGACCTCTTTTAAATTATGCTGTAATCCTCCCTCCAGTGGGAAATAATGGGAGGTTGGTCACTTCGCTGCTTCAGTTTCTTTTCTCTTCTTTTTAGCATTTATACACTGTCACATATATGTAGGGGGGCTTCATTGGAGACCACAAGCTAAGCTTGTGTGATTGTGATGAAAATAGCAAAAAAAAAAGATAAAGTAATTCTAGGCTGCATCAGCAAAAAACTATAGTGTCCAGATGAAGTGAAATAATAACATGCTTTTGTCTTTATTGTGTTTCAAATGGTTTTAAATCTGTGCTTTTAGTAGAATTTTTCATTTAATTGCTTTTAATCTATTTATTTTTTTTATAATATTTTAGCCATATTTAGTTTTTATTTGTTATAAACTGCTTTGGGTCCTATGTTAGGAGAAAGATGGGAATAAACAAATAAATATTATCAGTCAAGTCTACTTTGGTCAAACCTCATCTGGAGTACCATGTTTAAAAAGAATTTAAGAATAATATCAACAAGCTAAAACATGCCCAGAGAAGTGGATCTGGAAATAAAACCTTATGAAGAACAGTTGAGGCAACTGGGTATGTTTAACCTGGAAGAAGAAAAAAGAATGGTATGATATGATAGTCTTCTTTAAATATGTGAAGGTCTGTCAGATGAAAGTAGGAGGAATCTTTTGCCTACCTTTCCAGATGTTAGGAACAGATCCAATGGATTTAAATTACAAGGAAGATGATTCCAACCAAAGATTGGGTTAAACCTTCTGGAAGCTGCTTGACTTTGGAATAATCTACTTCTCCGTCACTAGAACTTATAAAACAGAGATTGAATAACCATCAGTCATGCTTTAGCTGTGGATTCTTCCACTGGCAGTGGTTAAACTAGATGACTTTTGGCATATGTTCCATCTCTACAATTGTATGATTCTGTGATAAATACCACCACTAATGAAATACAACAAAAGCTGTCTTGAGTCACATTCTTGGGAGAAAGACAGGAGACAAATCAAATCAGATCAGAATGTCAATAAAATTCCAAAATATAGCTGGGAAAAGCAGGCAGACACAACAAAGAAAACAGTGTATTTATATAAAACTTGGTTACCCAATAAAACAAAATGGCTGCCTAAAGAAGGGTGTTTGTTTTGTTTTGTTTTACCATGTGTTAAAATGCCAGAAGAGAAGGTGTCAACCAATCCATCAATGGTAAAATGTTCCATAATTCAGATATGGCCAGAAAAAAAGCTCTTTCGTCCACAAATGTTGATTGATTCCTTCTCAACAGTACAAGACAGAGGCTACATCTGTCACATTAGACCCAAGTATGGGTACCACATGATCAAAGAGATCAGAAAACTGGAGGGAGATAATAGGAAAAGAACTGGTTTAAAAGAGAAAACTGAAGAGAGTTGGATGCAATTGTGTCTTGGCAAATGTGTGAGATTAAGCATGAACTTAATGGAATAAGTATGAACTCCAAAAAGAAAGAAGTATTATTCATTGAAGACGAATCTTCTGTGCAAAATGGAGAACAATGTTGGTAATTCAACAAGGGAAGCAATTGGATGGCATTGTATTCTGCTGACTGTGTGTGCCCTACTCTTCTTCACAGTGACTAAATGAATGAACAGGTCCTACCTACATAGGAACTGATGTGACTAAGCTCTGATTTATTTTAAAGATCCAATATATAGCAAGAGAGGACGTAGAAGACTATGCCTTGCACATGGACACCCTAAATGCTAATACTAAGTGCCAGAAATAGGAAAACTCCAGCCCAGGAGCTAGACCTAGCTTGCCCAGCACTATGGAAGGAAACAGTTCTCTTACCTCCAGTCAGTGATCAGAGATAAAAAGCATTGTTTCTCTACTCAGTGCTGAACAAGTTTCTTCAGGTACTGAGCAGATAAGACACCTTCTTATCTCTCCAAAACAAAATAAATTTCCCTGAAGAGGTGAAGAACCCTTACTTCATATGACTACAAGCATGAGTAAAATGTGGTGGCTGGGGAGTATATTTGGCTTAGCTTGAATTTGAATATACAGGATTTTGTATAGCAGTTGACACAGGCCCATGCAGGGGATTTAAGATATTTTTCCTCTTAACATGAACTATTTTTGTATTCCATTCATCATATTGTTCTCTTTTCACAAAACTCCATGTCATTTCTGACATTTTCTCTAATGTGACCAATAAAGCCCAGCAGGTGTACTGCTGAAAAACAATACACTTTTTGGAAACATTCCAACAATGACATTACAGGTTCATGAACAAATATGTTCTGCTAATAGATCTATGTATGTACATTTTGTGCACATTGTAAAATATTTTTGAGTTTATCTTTCAAGTTGTGTTCCATGTTTGCATTAAGATGATCACAACCAATATTTCTTAGGCCAGTACATTTAAATATTTTCCCCCAATTATTTTTCCCCAAACAAAACCAAATAATCATTCATCTGAGCCACATCTAAAGTACAGGAAATTCACAAATAGCTGTGGTTTTCAATGAAAAAAAAGTGCAGAAAGTCTGATCACTTTTTTCTTTCATATCCTGGAGAGAACATTTTGCCAGATGTCTGAGTGAAAACCACTTGGCAAATTCAAAGTTGGATGTGTTGAATTTGAAAGGAAACTTACTCAGACAACACATGATCTTTAAAAAAAAGAAAGAAAAAAGGAAAGGAAGAAATTTGAAAAGTTACTTGATTTCACATGTTTCCTGGGATTGCACTTGCTCATAATATTCTGGGGTCAATATGTGCAATGATTGTGCATGCCATGGTAGTTTTCAGCCTCTGCTTGGCAGCAGTTAAGTGTGAGATGAGTGAAGAAGATCTTATCCTCTTCTGCACAGGCCTCTTGAAACTGCAATGGGCAAATGTCATTATCAGTTAGTGGAGACGCAAGCCAGACACATCATGGCTGCCAGAAGGATGTCCCTCCACACACCGCATATTTTATCCATTGCTCTTACATGGAGGTTTCTTCCTTTTTGGCACCAGATATAATATATGTAATTGACCATAAAAGATACTCAAGCTCACTCTGTACAGTAAAGAAAGACTTCCTAATTACAGGCAATGAGTAAGCAGGCAGACCTTCCATAGAACTCAGTAGCTCAGCTGTTGAGTGTAATATAACATTTATGCACTAACAATTGTATTTAAATCACATTTGTTAGTGACAATTAGAGTAGACACATGGAATCAATTGAATGCTAAATAATCAAATGGGTAGATCCTAGAGATTCAATGGATCTAGTAGTTTAATTAGGACTAATGATAGGATTCAGGTCATAATGTTTTTTGGTTTTTTTTTAATGAAATTACATAGTGAACTCACACACAAAGATTTGTATTGCTATTTTTGATTATAATGTGGAAAGTGCTTGCCTTTTTGCTCTTGTTCAAGGGCAAAAGCTATCATGGCAATTGTCCATTTTTTTCCCCATTTTTTCCAGTTTTTACTCCTTGTTGAAAAAGGCAATGTTTATGAATATTGGGTATTGTGTATTGTGTGTGGCCTATGTTTGTAAAAAGTTATAAAATAATAATAATTAAAAAATGAATATTATTTACACCCATACTTTGCACAATTTTGCACCATCTTGATAATTCAACACATACAACATTCTGGAGAGCACTCTATCACCATATTTGGTAGCTTAAGAGTATAAACACCTAGTTTATTGAATTCCACTGGAATATTTTTTTTCAAAGAAACTATCCCCTTTTCATGAGCTAAAAACATCCATGGCTTTTTGTAATAATAGTACATAGTCATTCCAAATCATTGGCTTTGGTTGTTGGCCATACCATCACTATTATCGTTGATCTCCTTGATAGTGAATTTCAGTGGGCTCTGCCTCAGGCTGTTATATTTTGAATACTTGTGTTGCCATCTTCACTGCTGTTTTTTGCTTCATTCTGTATGCTCAGAAGTTGAAATTCCTGTGGTATTATGACTTACAATTAGTAACCCTAGTTGTCTCTGTGTGAATAGTATTCTTTTAAAAAATAATATATATTATTTTGAATATAGAACAACAACCACCACCCAAACTAAAAAGCACAAAAGGTTTATTCATAATATAATCCCACAATATAATCCATAACATAAACCTATAATATAAAGCCATAATTGAAAAGGCTACTGCTTATGCTACACATAGTTCAAATTTTGAAGTCAAAATATAGCTGCAATTGTTTTTGATAAACTGTTTTTAAAACATCAGATTTGGTTTTTTTGCAGCAGTTAATACAAGCAATGCTTCCTTTGGATTGTCTTCAGCCTCCATTTGATGAGCCTGAATACTTGAACTTTAAGCAAAAGAGAAACCATATCTTCCACTTTCCGCACATCATGATGCCTTCCCAAATATTGATTTCAAAAACTCTACAATTCTCAGCTTTAATCTTAGTTCTACTTTAGGACATCAAAGCAACATCTAAAACAGAGGTATGATTAATATAATCCTCCAGATATTGTTGAACTGTAACTCACAGCATTCTTCAACACTGGCTATGGGGTTGCTGAGGCTGGTCATTGAGTCCAATCACAGCTGAAGAAGCACAGGGTTCCCACCCTAATCTTCCTTGAGCTTCAGGGTGATCCAAAATGCTATGAGTTATAGATGTGGACTAGTGTCTGGGGAAACCCTAAAGAAGGACCTAGTTTAGTCCACAAAGGCCCGTTATAAACGGGCACCCTAGGACGGACTCAGTCTGTGCTAGGGTTAGAAAGGGGCGTCTCTTCCAGATGCCCCTAACCCTAGCATGGACTGAGTCCGTAACAAATGGCGGAGGCCGTTCCACATGGCCGCCGCCATCTTGACGTAACAGACGCTCTGCGTCTACACATCGTGCCCCGGAAATGACGCCACGAGTGCGCGACTAGTGCCTCATGGCGTCTCTTCCGGGGAGCAAGAAGGAGCATGATTTTCACGCTCCTTCTTGGCAGCATCCGAGAACCGCACCGTTTGGCTGCTGCGGTTCCCGGACGCTGCAACCGCCGGTGGCGCAAGATGGCCCCTTCTGGGCTGTCTGTAACGCGCCAATGAGAAGATGACCTGGGAAAGAGATGAGATGCAGTTGCCAAAGTGCAGTTGCCAAGGATAAGAAGTGGGTCCTTTTCACCTTGAATATCCTGAAATGGGATTTTCAATTATGTATTTAGGAGTGGACAAAAGAGTAAATTCCTTACAGTAGAATTTCTGGTTGCATTTGCATCTATTATGATTTTTTAAAATTATTATTTAGGGCTTTAAGGTTTCTATTCAATGGTGTAATACTGCTGAGCAGCACAGGTAAAAGTGTCCTACACTCAGATACTAGACTGGGATCTCATTGGGTGCATGGCACTTTTGGCAGAATTGATTTCTATTCAGTTTAGTAAATAATGTGTTGTATTTTGTTGATCTTGGAAGGTAAGCTTGGCCAGCCTGGTTATTAGTTATATGGGAGACCACCAACTTATATCAGGTGCCATAGACTGGATTTTAGGGGAAAGAACTGGTAAAACCCCTTCTATATTCCTTACCCAAGAAAAGTTGTTCATTGACTTATAGCAATCCCATGATTTCATAGGAAATTATCAAACAGAGGAAAAGGATGGGAGAAAAACAAAATGCTCCCATCCTTATCGTCCTTATTCCACGAAGATTATCACATGACATCTCGTGATGTCATACTCATCCCATCCTTCTCCCATCAATGAAGAGGAATGGTTTCATAACTTTTTATTCATGGGAAATTGCCATGAATAAAAAGTTACTGGACCATTCCACTTCATTGGCGGGAGAAGGATGGGATGAGCGTGATATCACAGGGCATCGTGTGAGAATCTTCATGCAATCGTGCAATAAGGATGGGAGCATCCTGTTTCTCTCCCATCCTTTTCCTCTGTTTGATAATTTCCTATGAAACTCATGGGATTGCTATAAGTCAATGAACAACTTGAAGATACACACACAAACAAATGCACACATTGATGTTAAAAATGGATTTCAATTGTGATTGTGTTTGCAATATTCATTCAGAACTGATCCTATAGAATTCAGAAAGTGGTGCACTTTTCCTTGTAACAAATATCTAACATGAATGTGAGTCAGTTTAAACCACAGAATGGGAAACTTTTTTCCCTCCCTTTCCCACAGGGAATGTTGTTGTTCTTTTCCCAGTTTACCTCAGCAGTCTTTTGTTTCATCTGTACATTTTCTTTTGCTTTTCTTTGACTGTGCTATGATGAATGGGATGTTCTTGCAGTCCCCCTTTTTTTTCTAGTTCCAAGGATGGTTACCAGGGTTTCATCTTCTAACAGCATTGTCTTTGCTGCTGGAGTGTGTCCAAAGGAGGGCCACCAAAATTGGGAAGGGCCTGGAAACCATGCCTTATGTGGAAAGACTTAGGGAGCTGGGTATATTTAGCCTGGAAAAGAGTTGGGTAAGAGGCGATGTGGTAGCCCTGTTTAAATATTTGAAGGGTTGTCATATTGAGGATGGAGCAAACTTTTTTTTCTGCTGCTCCAGAGACTAGAACACAGAGCAATGGATGCAAGCTACAGGAAAAGAGATTCAACCTCAGCATTAAGAGGAACGTCCTGACAGTAAGAGCTGTTTGATAGTGGAACACACTCCCTCGGAGGGTGGTGGAGTCTCCTTCTTTGGAAGTCTTTAGGCAGAGGCTGGGTGGCCATCTATCAGGGGTGCTTTGATTGTGAGTTCCTGCATGGCAGGGGGTTGAATTGGATGGCCCTTGAGGTCTCTTCCAGCTCTATGATTCTATGATTCTGTGATTCAGAAGTTCCCTCAAGGTTGTTCTTCTATCATTGTGTGTTCTCTGCTCAATTTTTGCAGTATTTGTCCTAGTGATTTCTGCAATATTCTCTCTGCACCATTCACTCAGTGTTGTTTGCTGAGTATTTGGAAAAATCTATTTTTTCCTCTGCTGAATGATAAATGGAACTGGAGATGTTTCTGCCACTATTGGCACAATATTAGCAATACTACCCACCACACCTGAGGTATATACATATATTAAGTACTCACAGGTGCAAATAAATAAATTTACCATTTTTTCCTGCAGTAAGAAAGTAATCAGAATTGCATTTTTAAAGACTATTTGCAATTTGGGGCTTACTCTGCATAAAAAAAAAAGGCCGCGGTTTTTTTTTTGTGGGGGGGGGGGGGGGGGGAGGTTGTCAAGAAAGCAGCATTTTCAGTACTGTTTTCTGAACAGGGGAAAACAATCATTTCTGTGCAAAAGATTATATCCACTGCATAAAAATCCAGGTGCATTTTTCATGCAGAACAAGACCTAAATTGCAAAGATTCTTGTCCGTCTCAGATTCTCTTCATCATTGTTTCTTGATATACAAGAAATTCATTTTCTGACCATTTTAAAAAAATATTTTCAAATATTATTTCCATCCCTACATCTTCTCATTGAATTATTTTGAATATGAGAGGTTTTAATGCAAGGATATATTTAGAAACCTCCTTTCTGACAAATTCAGCAGATTTTGTTGATATATATATATGGAAGGCTGTTAGTGAAGGCAATTATCAGGTTTCCCTAACATCTGGTGAATAAATAAAATGGTGCCATACATTTTAGTCCACAAGGAACAGATCATTTTGTAAAAAGATTTCATCTATTTCACTCTCACAGACTTTCAGAGATGTTTCTAACAACTGAATCATATGGACATTTATGTAGAAGTCAGTCCCACTTACTTTATTTACTTATAAGAAAATTCTTGTCCCACATTTCCAAAGCATATGCATCACTCAGTGTGACATCCAATAGTTAATATAATATTATTATAAAACCACAGTATCAAACAAAATATAATGGAAGCAAGCAGAATATCCAAACACAAAAGCAAACAAATAAAAAATATCCACTCAACAGGGCAAAATTATCCTGGAATAAGTAAACCTTCAATAGCTGGCATGACAGCCTCAACAGACCAGCAATAAAGGCTGGCATTGGGGCGGAGTGCAGGCATGGCATCCACACGACACACAGCCCGACTCTGTCCCCATGCCAATGTGATGCCGCTTGCCCCACTGCACAGTGGGTGGCATCACAGCACTTCTCTGGCACTGCTTCCAGATATCACAGAGCCAAAGAAGTGCTGAAAAGCTGTGGTGTCGGTGGCTATGGCGCCCTTTCCACAGCACAGAAAGGAGACACTTTTTGCACCACAGAAAGGCCAGATCAGGGCCATGGCATGTAGTTGCTGTGGCCTCGATAGGGTGCTGAAAGGGTTGGCCTGTTCAGCCCATTAGTGTCTGAAAAGGAGCTCACTCCAGTTTGTGTGTGGCTACAAAGAAAGCTCTGACTCTTTCATCATAGGTAGGACAAATAGAAGGACCTCTTCTCAGGCAATGAGAAAGCTGCCAGAGAGGAGAAATCCTTTAGAACCTTTAGATATTCTGGATCCAATTGACTTATGGCTTCAGGGATCATTTGCCAAAACTGAATGACTTGTTTCTAATGCAGCTATTTCAAGACTGGTATAATGTGACCCTATGGCTTAGTTCCCACTAAAATCCTTGCAACCATGTTCTGGACTAAGTGGGGTTTCCTAAGATATCTTTAAATGAACAGTCCAACATTGAACTGCAGATGTTGTACTGCAACTCCCACCACACCTCACCATTGGCTAGCCTAGCTAGGGCAACAACAACATCATCCAGCCTAAGGAGGAGAGAGAGGCAGGCCAGCTCCATTGGCCAAAATAAGAAGAAGCCCCCCCTTTCCTTCCAATCTGCCACCAGGCCACAGCCAGAGTAAGAAGAAGAGCCCTCCCTCCAGTCCATCTGCCATGGCCATGGCCCCAGAAGGAGAGAAGAACCAAGGAACTTGATCCTTTCCCCACCCCCATTCCCTTCCCTTTTTGTGCCATGACTTTTTAGATTGTAAGCCTGAGGGCAGGGAACTGTCTACTTTTTTTAAACAAAAAACAAACTGTAAACTGCTCTGAGAGCCTTTGTGGCTGAAGAGTGGGGTATAAATACTCCACATAAATAAATATAAAGAAATAAACATATGGATGGCTCAACTTTGCCAATTCTTGCTTTAAAGGTAGCCCTGTGTAGAGTGCACTGTAATAGCACAACCTAGAGTCAACTAAGCCAGTGTTACCATAGACATATCAGTTAAATATCACCAGGAAGAGGTGTAGTCTGCCCATCAATCTCAGCTGGGCAAAGAAATTGCTGGCCCCCTTTTCTCTAAATGCAAGGATAAATCCACCAGCATGTCAAAAGTGAAAAAGCAATATAGCAATAACAAGTACATTTCTATACTGCTTAGCAGTACACTTAAGCACTCCCTAAGCAGTTTACAATATGTAAGCCAATTGCTCCCAACAAGCTGGGTACTCATTTTAGTGACCTCGGAAGCATACCAGGCTAAGTTGACCTTGGAGCCCTGGCTGGTATTGAACTCACAACCTTGCAACTGTGTGTGAGTGGGGTACACTACTGTATTCAGAACTGTTCAGAGTGCCTTTTTCTTCTGATCTGGAACATCTCATCTGTATTAAGCTTCACTTTATCAGCCTTCATCCAATCTATTTCTTCCTCCAGAGTATCAGCATTTTACCTAATAATACATAAAGGAGATACACAGAGCAATATTCCATCTTCATAATGGTGAAAATGTATCTCAGAGACCCAGAAGATATCTCCCAATGATCACAGATAAAGGTTTAATAGGAGAGAGGACAAATCTGAAACCTGGAGGATATAGCAAAGGCCAAGGCATTGACAGCTACAAGACCATCAACCCTACAACATCAACAACTCCCCTCTCCCCAGTTTCTCCTCAATCCTTACTTTTTAAATTGGACAAGATAGGCCCTTAATTCTGTCCAAGAAGGCTTTTCTTATTTTACTTTTTTATATAAATGTCAGTAGGGAATGTCAGTAGGGAAGACTGAGACCATGCCAACCAATATTAAGAACCTATGGTGCTATAGTGTTTGTGCTTGTAATATCATCTGCCAACATTCTTCCTGTTGACTAAAAATGACATGGCCAACTTGCTGGTGTCTGGTATTAAGAATAAAGCAAGGCATCAGTGCCAGTTTGGCAAGATATAGTCTCAGCAGGCTGAATGTGGTTTCCAAGAATCCTATAAGCTTCCTGGGCAGCAAAAGCTGGGGTTATTCAAAGCAATCTTCCACAGCAGGGGGAGCATATCTTCCAAATCTCTAAGTGCCATAGTTTACTCGTTTGTTTGTTGTTGCGTCCCTTCAACTAATTTCTGTCATGCCTTAAGGCAAAGCTATCACAGGGTTTTCTTGGCAAGGTTTGTTCAGAGCAGATTTCCCATTGTTGTCTTCTGAGGCAGAGAGTGTGTATCTTGCCCAAGGTCATGCAGTGGTTTTCCATAGCCAAGCGAGGATTTGAACCCTGGTCTCCAAAGTCGTAGTCCAGTGCTGAAACCACTACACCACACTGGCTCACATGGCCACTTTAGGAATACAGAAATGAGGAAGGCATTGTTTTATTTTATTTTTTAGATTTTAAATCTCATCAGGTGACATCCTGATCAGTAGCTATGATATTATAAGATGAATTTATGAGATCATAACTGCTAGATATTCACATTAATGGTCATGAATGACTGGATGTGACCCCCTCAAACCTACCATTGCACCCTGGCAGCATTCCTGACTGTAGTGCTTCCAAAACACTGGAGAGTGGAATGCTGGGAGATGGCGTCTGTAGCACATTCCCAGTTGTAGGGTGCCTTGTGACAAGCAATTGTGGCAGGAGCCTAACAGATCTCTCTAGCTGTTTGTTGTCATGATACCCCATGACCAGGAGCATGCTGAATACACCATTTCCCATTGCTTGGATCTCCAGCACTATGGAAAAGTTGAAATTGGAATGCAGCCAAGTTGCAAAGGTTGTTGGTCATGAGAGAACATTGTCAGAACCATGGTGATTATGTTACATCTTCATAGTTATGATGACAATGCAGAAACTTGGCCAACCTCTTCCTAAGGGCTTAAAGTAGGATATGATAGATATGCTGGATCCATGGATAGTGGCAAAGAGAACTGGGAAGACCTTAAGTTTTTCTGGCATTCCCATGATTATCTGCTGGGATTACAAGATAGGACAACACCTTTATCTTACACACCCAAATCCTGAGACCACAAATCTAAACCTTAACACTCTGATGTGCTGTCTTAGCACCTTTAGAATTTAGCACCTAGGGACAAATCAGATTCTCCTAAATGTTGAGATATACTAATGAGCTGTGTGAACATTTTTTTTTTATGCCATGGGAAATTAAGTAAATAAACGTTTCTTCATCTGGAGAAGAGACCTTCTGTGTCATCTTTCCACTTTCCAGTCATCTTGTGTGGTACACATAAAGGATGATCCATGATATTTTGGCATCCTCCTCTTTTTAAATAATTTAATTTTTAAATCTTAATTATGTATATTTTTATAATATTTTATGATGGAATATGTGGTCAATATTTTTAAAAACATTAACAAAGCAAATCACATCATACTAAAGACAGAACATACAATTGATCTATATAAATAATGACTGGTGGTTCTCCCCACTCCACAGTTAATTCACAATAGCATCTAAAATGGTTTTCCATTAAAACATCTGGAAAACAATCTTTCTTTTACACAGGGATTCATTTTGGTAGACCTCTTAAATAATATGAACATTTTGATATTTTAAAAAGCAAACTGTGAATATGAGGAATCTTAAGAAAAGTAATAGGAACAGTTCAATCTGAGTAGCCAAATTGTCATCTACAATAAAGAGAATTCAACACAGGCAGACAAACACACACACACACACACACACAATGTTGGAAAAGAAATCCACTGGCTCATACATTAACAACTTCCAAATCAAAACTTCCTATGAATAAGAGAAAACTAAAATTGTGTGTCACCTACAATATGTTTTTTTAAATCCCAGTTTAATGTCTCTCATAATGCAAAGCAGACCTTCTCATTCTTTTTTCAGGCTTTATTGCTTTCATGTGGCCCACAAAATGATTTGTATCTTTGCCCACATGGTGAATATACACAGTCCTTTCCACAGTATTATTTTTAACCTGCTGGGAAGCTTGGAAATGGCAGCACTTTGCAAATGTAGCTGTGATTATTTTGCAACCAATTACAAATTCTAAGAAATAAATTATACTCAGTCTTTAAATAATATAATGGCTAAAACAAAGCAAAACACTACTCTGGGGAGATTATTACATTGCTGAAAAAAGCATCTCACCACTGCCGAATTCAAGCTTCATTTGGGCTGTACCCTGGTGTTACTGCACAGCTTTTCTCCCCAAAACCACCATCTGGGCACAGTCCAGCTCTAATGCTAGTCCCTGAACTTTTTGACTTTGAAAACTGGCCACCAAAGTGAGTTCAAGGACTAGCATTGGATCCAGACTGTATCCAGATGGTGGTTTTGGAGACAAAAGCTGTGAAGGACTATATTTTCCAATATGAGCCTATTTCAGCTCCATGACATTCAGGAGGGGGCCTTTTCTTAGTTCCATCTTAATCTCATCATGTATGTCCTGGATATTAATAAAATATTATTGATCTAGAGATATATTTTTATTGTATAGAACAATGCTGAAACAGATCCCTTACTTCCCAAACAACAACATAACGAAAAGGAAATCATGCCTTTTCAGAGCAAGTCTTAAGGCTGTTTCCTTTATCCACTCAGACATCCTAAATGAAGGTAACATGTTATAAAGGGCATTGCCTTCACTCTGAATTGACTATGTTTTCCTACATCATTGCCATTGCAAGTATGATTTGCTGTTTTGCACTGAAACATTACTATATTCACAAAACCATCCCTGCTTGACCAGGATCATGTGAGAAAGAAGGTTAAAATGTTGTCAAAGCATGTGTCTAGAAATTGAATGGATGTTTTTAATATATAAACATATGTAATTTTTCCCCTAGAAATTCCCGGGCCCATGAAAGCCATTCTTTTGTGCCCAAAGTATTCACTCTTGAGTATTTAGTACATCCCTAATATTTTATTTTAGAACGATTTTTTCCAGTTTCATCTACCACTCCAATAGTGTTAAAACAGATACATTCTATGTGGAATAACATTCTGAGTCCCTCCTTTGAAAATACCCCTGTTTCAGGTGGGTGTTGCAATGTGATGTGGTCAGTTTTGTGGTCGATATGTATGAAAGGATCCCATCCTTTTCAGCTTATCCATCCTGAGATGAGCAACTTACAGCATCATCCCATCTTTACAATGTGACTAAGTCCAAAGAAGGAGTTATATCCATCCCACATCAAAGAGTGCACTAAGAGCTATGTGATTTGGCCTCCACTCTCTAATGCACCACCTGCAATAGCACATGTCTAAAAATTGTGCATGCCAAAAGGCCCTATTTGACTCACTAATGAAAGGAAAAAGAAAACAGGCACAGATTTTGTCAGTATAAACAATAAAGTCAAGGCCAATGAACAGAACCAGAATACCATGAAAATGAAAGGATGGGAGGCAGTACAAGGAAGAGGCATATACATGTTATATGACAACAGTAATAAACATTTCATATAGAGAAATATGACTGTGTTAGTCTTACAGCATGTCCCACAGAGAGAATAGGTAAAGTGATACCTTTCACAAGAACTGAAAACAAAACTGGCAGTGATGAAAACCTGTGTGTGATATACACTGCTGTGTGGATATGAGGCATTTGAATAATGACAAGAAACAGAGGGGAAGAAATGAGACCAGTGAGATGTGTTTTTTGTCTCCGGAAGATGCTCAGAATTACATTACTAGTATTATTATTCAAGAGCACTACAACTCCTGGAGGCTTTCTGCTGCTACAGTAACTATTGTATTCTACCCTTTCCTTTCTAGATGTAATATAAATGAAGTTAAGGTTCGTCTATTATTCCCAATCGAGGTTCTTGACGATCAGGAATCCCTTTTTTTTCCAACTAGCAGATGAATGAAAAATTATGTGGTAGTGGAGCACACATCTTATTTTCAAACTCAATAGTGCAACCTATGGAGCCCAGGTATCCACTCCACGAAGGGGGGATATTCTGGGGACTCAAGGGGGGCCTATTGCTTTTTCTTTGGGACACAACCCTCTAACCTGGAGAGCTTGTGTGTCAGGGAGCTAGAGAGGGTCGCAGAGTAGCCAGTGTCACCTCAGAAAGCCTTGTGTTCCAGTCCGTTTCTTCCATATTTTTTTTAGGTGCATCAACGTTGAATAGAAAAAGATGAAATAAGTTCTATTGTATCTACAGTTTAAAAATAACCCGGTCAATATATTATTCTTCTTAATGTAAGGAAAGAGACTAATATTGACAAATTATAAAAATTGACTAAATTGAGGGGGAATTGTTAAAATTATTTACTATGTTGATCTATTAGTATCCCGACTCACTTCAAAGTAGAATTATCCTAGTATAAGGGAATGAAATACCAACCCTTGTTATATTGTTATTAGTTTATATTTGTTATATTGTTATATGGTATGATGGCAATGAGTACAAGATCTAAAAACCAAGTACAAACACAATCCTTTGTACAAACAAAAGTTTTCTCTAATACCCGGAGAGGTTCTACAGAGATGCCAGATAAACAATCTGAGATTATCATGACTATACTGAGAGAGTTGAGAGAGTTTAAAACACAAAGTAGACAAGAGATGAAAGAAACAAGGGAAGAGATAAGGGCTGACATGCATAGAGAAATTGAGGGACTTGCAAAGAAAATAGACAAAATCTCAAATGAAATAAATGAAATTAGGATAGATGTAGAAGAAGTAACAAAAAAAGCTAGAGAATTAGAAGAAAAGACTGAAAAAATAAAGAAAGAAAGAGAACAGGACAGACAAAATATATTATTGCAAGAAATCAGATATAGAGAAAGAAGTGCTAAAATCAGAGGTCTTCCGGAAAGAGAAAATGAGAGAATTCTAGATTACTTGGTACCAGAGCTAGCAAGATACATGAATATGACAGAAGAACTTTTGGACACTCAAATTGAAAAAGTCTTTAGAATTAACTCAACTTATGCAAGACAGAGAAATCTGCCCAGAGATGTGGCAATATGTTTTACAAATATAAGAATTCGTGAAAAACTATGTCAGATAAGTTATGATGAAAGACTAGTAATAGATGGTAAAGAAATAGAATTTTTTAGGGATATACCTGCCTATGTGCTAAAAAGACGACAAGATTATAGATTCTTGACACAACTACTACAGAGGAAAGATATAAGATATCGATGGGAAAAGATAGAGGGCATTACACTATCGTATAAACAAAGAAGATACAAAATAAATACTGTAGAGAAGGCAAAAGAAATATATAGAAGATTAAAAGCTCAGATGAGAAAAGAGGAGGAAGGAAAAACAAAGAAGGAAAGAGAAAAGAACATGGATGAGGGATTGTCAAGAGAGAATGAAGAGGCAGATTCTGGAGAATTTGTAGATGAGGAGGAGATACTTGGAAATAATCCGGAAAGGCAAAATTTACTAGAGGAAGATTTGGAGGAAAGAGCTGACAATTTAGAGGGATTGTGTTGAGACATATGGGGAGGGGGAGGGAAGTGAAAAGAGGGGGAGGAAGAAAATAATAATAATGATGAAGGAAGTTAAGATTGGATCACTTAATGTTAGAGGACTGAATAAAAAGCACAAAAGGAATGAAATTTATCATTATTTGGAAAAAAAGCCAATGGGACATAATTTGCATTCAGGATACGAAGATTAGGAGTAACGAAGTAAGGTATTTAAGAAATCCAAAATTGGGAAATTTATTTTACTCTACAGGTGAAAAGAAAAGAAGAAGGGGGGTAGCGATTTATGTAAATAGAAGATATGAGGCAACAGAGATCTTTAAGGATAAAGATGGTGGATATATAGCAATTGAAATAAATTTGGGAAAGGAAAAAATAGAATTAATCAATGTTTATGCCCCCTTAGAGAACAAAAATATATTCTTTAAAAACTTGTCTAAAGAATTAACAAAATGTAAAGGGAATAAATTGATAATTGCAGGGGATTTCAATGGCATCTTATTACCAAGAAGGGATAGATGGTCTAGGAAAAAAATCAAACACATGTCTTGAAATGATGGCGGAATTTCAATTGGTTGATGTTTGGACGCACCTTTATGACAATAAAAATGGTTTTACTTTTTGTTCAGGGACGCATGACTCCCTCTCGAGATTAGACTTATTTTTGGTAAATAAAAACTTTCTGACAAACATTAAAAAGATGGATGTGGCACCAAGGTTATTATCTGGCCATAACCAAATTGAAATAACATTGGGAATACAAAATGAAAAAAATCAATGGAGTTGGAGGTTAAATGAGAATCTGATTAAGGATGAGGACAACATTAAGGTTGTGAGAAAAGAAATAAGATTCTTTTTTAAGGAAAATATGACGAATGATATTAAAAGTAAAACAGTGTGGGACACTTTCAAATCAGTGGTGCGAGGATTATTGATTAAAAGCAGTTGCCTGACTCGGCGGGCTGACCGCTTTGCCGCTAGAGCAGCGAACGACTACAAGCCCCAGAGTGCTCTGGGGCTGCCCCAGCTCCCTATTGGTGCGGGGCGAAAGGGAGCCCTTCCGCCCCGCATGCTCTGGGAGCTGGGCTCGGTGACCGGGAGTTCCGGTCCTCCAGGGCAGATGATTGGTTCAGCTGCCCTGGAGGAGGAGTCTCCTGGTCGGTGGTACTGAGGGCAGGGCTTAGGCCTATATAGGCCATGCTGCCAGCCCTGGGCCTCAGTCGGCGCTTGGCTCCGGATGGTAGGAGCCAAGCAGGAAGGGAGGAGGAGCTGAGCTCTCCCCCCCACCCACCACTTGGGTTGGGTTTTTTGTCACAACTTTGGGGCGGCAGCATAGGCCAGATCTGCACGGTGTGGTACCAGGGCTACGGAGCTCTGGTTTGGGAGTCGTCGGGACCCGGGGGCGAATAGGGCAGGCGTATGGCCATTGCGGGGCCATAAAGCGAGAGCACCTCCCGGTGACTAGGGGCTTAGCGAATCGTGGATAAACTTCTCGTATTAGCGAAGGTCTGAACGCCGACTTATGGCAGAACCTAGGGTAGAAGTGTCCAGAGCCTCCGTGGACTATGTTATACTGATCAGTTGAGTTGGTGAGTACCGAGGATGTGGACAAGATCCTCGGAAGTGTTCG
This sequence comes from Sceloporus undulatus, assembly GCF_019175285.1. NCBI lineage: Eukaryota > Metazoa > Chordata > Lepidosauria > Squamata > Phrynosomatidae > Sceloporus > Sceloporus undulatus. The sequence continues at coordinate 225,928,309 of NC_056525.1, forward strand.
CGAAGACAACCTGCTCTCTGATCCCTGTCCCTCATGGTTAGCGGCCCAGGGGGGACCGGCGGTGACACTTTTGTTACGCCGAATAATTAACCATCTCTCAGGGATGGGCGATTTCCATCGGATCTTAAATTGGCCATAGTAAGACCGATCCTAAAAAAGCCCTCCCTTGACCCCCTGGTACTAATAATTATCGGCCAGTTTCGCTGCTGCCATTCTGGGTAAGTGATCCGAGGGCGGTTGCGATCCAGCTTCAGGCGATCTTGGATGAAACGGATTATCTGGACCCATTTCAAACTGGCTTCCGGGCGGGTCACGGGGTTGAGACGGCCATGGTCGCCTTGGTCGATGATCTCCGTCTGAGCATCGACAGGGGAAGCGTGTCCCTGTTGGTGCTCTTGGACATCTCGGCTTTCGATACCATAGACCTGGTATCCTTCTGGGGCGCCTGGCTGAGGTGGGAATCGGGGCACTGCGCTCCAGTGGTTCCGTTCCTACCTCTCGGGAGGTCCCGATGGTGCAGCTGGGGGGGCGTTGCTCCAGCGAGCGGGCCCTTAAAACCGGGGTCCCTCAAGGAGCCATTCTGTCTCCCATGCTATTTAACATTTACATGAAACCGCTGGGAGAGATCATCCGGAGACATGGGGCGCGGGGTTATCAGTACGCTGATGACACCCAATTATTTTCTCTATGTCTCCGATGATGCAGTGACTGGGGATGGCGTCTCTCCTCTCGTGGCCTGTCTGGAGTCAGTAATGGGCGGATGAGGAAAACCGACTCAAACTTAATCCAGAGAAAACGGGAGGTACTGTGATAGGTTCCTTGGTCCAGGAATGTCGGTGGTTCCACCTGTCCTGAATGGGGTCACGCTCCCCGTGAAGGACTCCGTGCGCAGTCTGGGGGTGCTTCTTGACTCGTCCTTCACCTGACTGCCCAGGTGAATGCGACGGTCAGGAGTACCTGTTATCAGCTTCGGCTGATTCGCCAGCTGCGCCCATACCTGGCCCAGAGGGACCTGTGAAACTGTGTACACGCTCTGTAACTTCGAGACTGGTTTCTGCAATGTACTCTACTGGGGCACCCTTATACCAAACTCGGAAGCTGCAAATGGTGCAAAACATGGCAGCGCGGCTGGTCACTGGTGCTCCCAGGACCAGCCATATAACACCTGTGCTTAAAGATCTCCATTGGCTGCCCCATCGCTTCCGCTCAATATAAGGTGTTGGTTATTACCTATAAAGCCTCAATGGCTTGGGCCCAGGATTCCTGAAGGACCGCCTCTCCCGTACATTCCGCTCGCCCCCTCAGAACATCTGGGCAGCAACTCCTGAAGTGCCTGGGGCAAGTTGGTGTTACTGCCAGAAGATCCTTTTCCACAGCTGCCCCAGCCCTTTGGAATACGCTGCCCATGGAGCTCCGCCCATCTACCACCCTGGCCCAATTTAGGAAGGGTCTCAAAACCTTCCTATTTATCAGGCATTCCCCGACTAAATATCCTGTGGGCCTCCTCCTCTCTCATGGCCGTGAGGTTGGGCTAAGGGTTTTTTATTGTTTTTAAGGATTGTTGTTTATGTTATATGTTTTTTTAACCTGTATGCTGTTTGCACTTTGGTGCATTTTGTTAGCCGCCCTGTCGTTTGGAAGGGCGGGGTACAATAAAAATTTTATTTATTATTTTATATGTGAACGCATGCAGGAGATGGTCATACGGTGTTTATTAGCCCCTAGGTCATCCCAATGCCTGGTGGGTACCAGGTTGTGATTAATCAGACAAACGTGGGGTTGTTTGATTTCGCAGATCCTGACCTCATGCTTTGTGCCAACACTACCAATGGTTTGCTTAATAAAGTTGTGGCCTTTCCTCCAGCACAGTCTCCTGTGGTTATTTGGCAGCAGCATCTGAGGCAAAGAGAGGGTCAGAAATGAAGAGACAAAAATTGGAGATAGAGAGTAAGAATAAACAGGAATTGAAAATATTGGAAGAAAAATTATTGAACAATAAAAATAAAGATAAGATAAAGAAGCAAATTGTGATATTAAAACATAAAATGCAGCAGGAAAATACAGAGGAATTGGCTAATAAACTAAAAAGGGTAAGACAAAATTATTTTGAAGGCGCGAATAAAATAGGTCGCTGATTAGCCTATAAATTAAGAAAAGTAAAGGAAATAAAGAGGATAAACAAAATCAAAAAAAGGTGAAAAAATTATCACTTGTCAAGATGGAATTAAAAAAGCATTTCAAGAATATTACAAGGAATTGTTTAAAGAAAATACAAAGGATGTTGATTTAGAAAACAAGATAAAAAGATATCTTGAAAAAAAGAAGATAGTGAAGTTGTCAAATGAACAGATAGAAAATTTAGAAAAACCCATACAAAATGAAGAGATCAATCAGGCAATAAGATCTCTGAAGGAAGGTAAGGCGCCTGGGCCAGATGGTTTCACATCCTTATTTTATAAAACTTTTGAGGGGGAAATTGGAAATGTATTAAATGTAACGTTTAATAATATAGCGGATGAGGGTATTCCTAACACGTGGCAAACCGCTAATGTTTCGTTAATACCTAAGGAGGGTAAGGATAACATGTTAATGTCAAATTATAGATCAATAACCCTGATGAACATAGATTATAAAATATTTTCGGGAATAATAGCAAACAGACTAAAAAATATTTTGTCTACTATTATAAATAACTATCAAAATGGATTTTTGCCGGGAAGGCAATTAAGACATAATATACAGACGATATAAAATATATTAGAATATTATTCCATAATGAAAGATAAAGAAATGGCATTGGTATTTGTCGATGCCAAAAAGGCATTCAATAGTATGAGATGGGGATTTATGTTTGAAGTACTAAAATCTATGAGATTTGGAACAATATGTCTTAAGAACTTAAAGCAGTTGTATAAACATCAAAAAGTACAAATTGTGATAAATGGTCAAAAAACTGAACAAATATCTGTAGAAAAAGGGACGAAACAGAGATGCCCCCTATCCCCGTTACTGTTTATAACTGTATTGGAGCTATTGAACAATGCAATTAGAGAAAATGGAAAAATAAAGGGAGCTAGAGTAAAAGGGTACGAGTATAAACTCTGGGCATATGCGGACGACATGGTGTTGATTCTGGAAGATCCCATAAAGAGTATAGAAAGTACCCTAAATGAATTGAAGGAGTTCGGAAAATGGTCTGGCATTAAAGTGAATAAAGAAAAAACATTAATGATTACAAAAAATATGAAAAAAGAAAGAGAAACAGAATTGGCTTTGAAAACAGGAATTAAGGTTGTGAGAAAAGTAAAATACCTGGGTATCTGGTTAACGAGTAAAAATATTGAACTGTTTGAAAACAATTATAAAAGAATCTGGACCCAAATTAAAAAAGATTTATAGACATGGAATAATAAGGAAATTTCTTTATTGGGAAGGGTTGCAACTCTTAAAATGAATATACTCCCAAGAATAATTTTCTTATACCAAAATTTACCAATAATTATGAAAGAAAAGGTGTTTATAGAATGGAACAAAGAAATTAAAAAATTCCTCTGGAAAGGGAAAAAAGCGAGGATTGAGTATCAAGTATTAAAAAAAGAAAATGATAAAGGCGAGTGCGCTTTACCGGATTTGAAAGTTTATTTTTGGGCAGGCTTTTGTGGATCCAAGATTGGATTAAGTTAGATGATTATAAAATACTTAACATAGAGTCTGTCAGTACAAGAGTTGGATACCATGCTTATCTATGGTACCAGAAACAACAAGTTAATATAGATTTTATACATCACGAGATACACAAATTGTTATTGAAGATATGGAACATAATTAGAAAAAGATATTATGGTAAAATCCCTCTATGGGTCTCCACCCAGGAGGCTTTCTTTGGCAGGTGGGAGAGAAATAAAGAATGGTTAAAATATAAAGAATAGTTAAAAACAAATGAGAAAGGAGAATGGGAATTAAAATCTAAAGAGGAACTGGGGGAGGAAGGAAAAGAAATACAATGGTTTGGGTACTTGCAAATAAAAGGAAATTTAAACAAGATCTTAAGACAGAGGGTTTTGAGAAAAAGGAGAATGAAATGGATAAAATAATATGGAGCGAGGATAAAGGGGAAATTGCCAAATTTTATAAGGTATTAATGAAATATGAGTTAGAAAATGAGAACGTGACTGAAAATATGACTAAGTGGGCACAGGAACTTGGGCATACAATATCAATAGACAATTGGGAAAACTTGTGGAAAAAAACAGTGAAATTTACGGTGGCACAGGATTTAAAAGAAAACTATTTGAAAGTATATAACAGGTGGTATTTTACCCCTGTCAAAATTGCTAAAATATATAAAGTGAGCAATAACAAGTGTTGGAAATGCCAAAGTGAAGTAGGTTCATATTACCATATGTGGTGGGGATGTTCAAAAATTAAATGTTTCTGGAAAAAAGTTCATGAGAATATGCAAACAATATTTAAAATAAAATACCCGATGATTCCTGAAGTGTATCTTTTAAATATGACCTCTTCCATGGGCTATGAGAATGATAAAAAATATTGGAGAATAGCCCTTAATTTAATAACGGCAGCTAGAATTTTGTTGGCAAAAAACTGGAAAAATAAGAATATACCAGATAGGGAAGATTGGATTCATAAAGTGTTGGACTTAAAGGAAATGGACAGATTAACTATGATAATTAAAAATAAAGAAAAAGAGCATAAAGAGTGGGAAACAGTGGACAATTTCCTGAAATTAAACAAGAATATATAGAGGTGGAACAGAGAATAAACATATAAGGTCACAATATGAATGTAAAAGGATGAAGAATAAGAACATAAGGAGAAAAGAAGAACAAAATGTTTGTTGGTTTATTTGGAAAATGATAGCAGTAAAACAAGGAAGTATTTATTGATTTCAAGTTATAGAAATCTGTAGCGACATGGAGCAACAAGAATAAGATGTAATATATTGTAGATATGTATATAATGTCTGTTGTATGGTGTATGTTTGTATGTTATTTATGTTATTGTTGGATAAATAAAAATAAATAAAAAAACTCATGAACCAATGCTGGCTGAAATTAGCTCATGCACTACGAACTAGCTACAAAAATCATAATGGGTTTGTTCAGTTCCCTTCCTCAAGTAGAAAAACTCTTGAGGGAATAATACTTGGATTTAGACTAATGAAAGATGTCTTTTTTTGTATAAAAATGTACTGTATGCAGTATTTTCTATGAAAACATTTTGTTGTCATTATGTGCCTTCAAGTTGACCCTGACATATAGTGACCCCATTATAACATTTCTTGGCAAAGTTTTTTTCAAAGGAAGTTTACCATTCCCTTCCATTAAGAGAGTGTGACCTGTCCAAAGTTACTCATGGGGTTTCTGTGATTGCTCAAGGATTTCACCACAAAGAAAAATGTACTCTTTGTCTCTTATATTCTTGGGGAAAGCCATCATGGTGTAGTGGTTTGATCACTCTGGAGACCTGGGTTTCAGTCCCTGCTCAGCCATGGAAACCCACTTGGGCAAGTAACACTGTCTCTTTCTCAGAGGAAGGCAAAGCCAAACCCATCTCTTACAAAATCTGACCAAGAAAACCCTGTGATGGGGCCTTGGGGTCACCCTAGTCCAAAACGTCTTGAAAGCACACAACAATGATAAGGTTCTTGGGAATTCCCACCATGAAGTACTGCTGCTGATATGGTCCAGTCATCCTCTGAAGGCATGGTATATATAATACTGTAGAATTTTATCAATGTATTTAAATTGTAGGTAGATTCACAAACGAGGAGATAATACCTCCAATAGATGTTACTTTGAATTCAAGGATATAGCCATGTTTGTCTGTACCACTATGGGGTACTTTGAGACTAACTGAAAGAAAAAAGTTGTCAGCCTGAGCTTTCGTAGACTTAAGTCTATTTCCTCAGACGTATTAGCTGGAGTGGAAAACCAGGGACAGACCCATATATGCCAGTGGTGTGTGAGAATGTAAATTCAAATTTAAAATCATTTGTGTATGGAAATGAAGTGGCAAGTCCAATTTTAACTATGGTCATTGGGATAAAAGCCATTGGAAACTAGCCTTTGTGTGTGGAAATGAAGTGGGAAGTCAGGTTTGGCATTGAGCAAAGGATTGGAATTTATTAGAGCAGTGATTCTCAACCTATGCTTCACCAGATGTTTTGGACTTGGACAACATAGCTAATGGTCACGGATTCTGGGAGACCAATTCCAAAATGTCTGGGGGACCACAAATTAAGAGCCACTGGATTAGATGTAAATGAAAAATTGATTCAAAAGACAATATTTGTAGTGTTTAATTTTACTGGAATCTTTGGGGAGGAAACTGAATAAATTAGAAATCCACCAGGACCCTTAATAGCCTCTTGTTTTCACCAAAATCTATGCAAGCAGTTTCTATTGACTTATACGAAAGATCCTTCTGGTGTAACTGGACTTATTTATGTAAGGAAAGTTTAGCAGATGAGTCTGTTTCAGTCTGTATTGTGCAACTTAAATTCAGTGCTGAAAAGAGTTGTGGTAAAATAGAATACCTCTCACCAGGAATTATTCTGGACAAGCTTTAGAAAATGAAGTAAAGCCATCCCTGAATTATCACAAGTGGAAATTTGCCTAAGACATAATGGGATAAAGCATATGTTTTAACACCTGCTCTATTAGGAAATTTGTAATAACATCTGCCACATTTGGCTACGTTATCCAGCAGCATGTACCTGAAAGCTATGAGAACCACATTGGAAGCAGTCATTGGTGAGATTCCAAGTACAACTTTAAGCTGTCCTCTCTTGCTACTCTGAAGAGGAAATTTCATCACCTTGTTGAAGCAAGGATTAATTATTTTCTTTCTGGTTAATGTGGTGATTACTAGTTTGGAGAAACAGGAAGGAGGTGGAGGAAGAACCATTTGTGAAAACATAATCTATCTCTGCAAGTTTTAGCAACAGAGACATTGTTGGAAGGAAGCCCATCACATGGACAATAATTCATTTATTTTCTAAGGTCCATCCAAGGGATATAATTTCTTGTTTTTAGTGAAGCATCTGAAAGGATCAAAAGTTATCCTGATGCCCTTCTGATCTTCTACATGAACAGTTATGGCAGATGTCTCATAAAAGTGCTAAGAAAAGAACATACAAATGCACCTTATACAGAGTCAGATTCTCATATCTTAAGTGCTCTGGGAATGTGTTGGAAAGGCTGGATAAAAATGTTTCGGTTAAATGAAAAACTAAGATTTTAGACAATTAGCCTTTCCAATTTATTCTAAGTGTATTGTTATAAGTTATAAGTGGAGCCCACCAGCCCACCACCCATCCAGACCTGGAAAGGGTTGCCATTAGGTGGCCACCCGGCCATCTGGGCAAGTGAAGTAGCAGGAGGGGATGGAAAGGCATGCTTGCCCATCCCTCTCTAGAAGCTGGAAGGACTGTGCACTTTCTCCTCTGCTGCCTTGGCTGCCTTGGCCGAGAGCATCATGGCAGTGGAGAAGAAGGGCTGGCCACTGGCAGCAGCTCCACACACCACTCCCAGGAGTGGAAGAAGGAGAGTTCAGATGGGTGTTACAGTGTGGTCTGCACCATCCTAGTGATGCCTCTGGCAAACCCTTTCAAACAAGCAAACAAAAAAGATTTAAGCACTAAAAACACTTGACTTGACAAAGGTAGTTTAAGGCTACATGGTTTTTGAATATTTATTTATTTATGTTCAATCCATTCTTACCCATACAGCAGAAGTGCAAATCTACATGAGCCATGTTACTGTGGGATTCTTCACATCTTAATGGTTTTTTTCCTGCTACATCACAGAAATGTGTCCTCTTCAAATTCAACTCCAAATTTCTTTTCTATCCCTCTGGGTTTTCTGAAAAATCTTCATGTTTGTTTGCTAACATCTGTCAAATGTATGTGATTCTGCATCATTCAGCTTGCTCCCTTAGAGTCAACTGGGAAGAGCAGAACATTCTGGACATTCATTTACTCCATTGCTTTACTGATTATGGTGGAAAGTACAGACAGTATCACTTAACTACTGAGGTGGTTTAATAAAAAGCATACGGAGCCTGCAAAGCATCATCATAGTTTGCCAGCTTAGCGAAAGTTCCTTTCTTAGAACACTTTGGGGTGATGAGAGGTCCCAGCCAAGAAAGCTTTCAGCAGATGGAAAGGAGCTCTGAAGAATGTCTGTCTTGAGTCAGGTCTTACAGCTGTCTTTGACGCTTTCTGTACAGTAAGACCTGTAAATCCTTCTGTAATTTCTGTGGGAGGAATGACAAATGTGTCTGCAAAGCCACCTGATTCCAAATATATAAGCCCTTCCAGAGATATTTGTTAATCTCCCTGCTCAAAGGATAAAAGGAACACATTTGATTCTCAGGTCTGCTTTTTGCCTGAATGTGTCATTTGTGTTGTACTTCACCTGTAGAAGAGAAAGAGAATTGCTCCTATATATTATAAAGAAGAAGAAGAAGAAGAAGAAGAAGAAGAAGAAGAAGAAGAAGAAGTCATACACTTTCTATTTTATGAATTTGACATATCAAATAAACTAAGCTCCTGGTTTGATGTAATTTGTGCTTTTCTTCCTGACAACTCTGACTCTTGCTAATTTGTTTGGGCACACTAAACTACAGAGCAGGAAGTGGTTCTTCTTGAAGAATAATCTTCCACGGTGTCATTTTTGTTTTCTTTTAAAAACTTGACTCTGGAGGATTTTGATAGGAATCTTTCATGGGATACACAACTGGTAAAGCACAGATACTCGTGGAAAGCTTTTTCCTTATGTGACTTGTATCTCATGTTAGACAAACCATAGAAACATTATAATTCCTTCAGGTTTGTAAAAACTGGGTGATTTAAAAATACTCTCTCTCTCTCTCTCTCTCTCTCTCTCTCTCTCTGTCAACAGGCCCTGTACAGACCGGTAGTTTGTGCTGGCCTGGGGACAGAGTCAAGGTGCCACATCCAGATGACACATACCTTTGATGATGCCACCAGGGCACCATTATGCTGTGCACCACTCCAGATGGTGTGTGGCATCATGACACCCCTCCGGTTCTGCATCTAGATGATGCAGTGCCAAAGGGGCACCATATAGTCATGATGCCATGGCTTTTGCACCCTTGAGAGGCTGGATCGGGAGGCCATAGCATGAGGTTGCTGCAGCCCCAATCCAGCTGAAGAAGGGGCAGCTGCATGCCATCCCTTCAGGGCTGCTTATACAGCCCCAACAGATACTTTCACTATTTCCAGAGCAATTCCTATGCACTTCAAATCCCAAAATTATTCTCTTTAATAGTGAAGTTGGTAATGAAATAATTTTATGTCTTAAAGTAAAACAAGAGCACCCAAAAATAAGGTAGTGATCTCTTTCTATGGAGGGAATTCTCTGGGGCTACAGAATTATTAGTTCCTACACTGATGGAAAAGTGATATGAAAAGCAAAACCTACAAAATATTCTGGTAAGAAACAATGAGTTTCCAAGATTATAGGAAACACTGGGGTATAAGTTGAAATGGAGGAAGCAGTGTAAGAAATAAGAGAGAAAGAATTATCTTGTTCAAGCTGCGAACAGCCAGAGCTTGCAAACATTGGCATGTATTCTTTATTAACTACTCATGCACCACCACCACCACCACCACCACCCCCCATGCATGTCTTATCCAATAATTTAAGTCATTTAACTGTCTGAACAGACTGGCAAGGAATGCTGGCATTGGGCAGAAATAGGGGCATGGCAACTGTACACTACATGCCCCGACTCCACCCCAATGCTGGCATCATGCCACATGCCTGACCAGACAGTGGGCAGCATCATACCATTTCTTTGGTGCAGCATTTATACACGCTGCACTGAAGAAACACCGAAAAGCCACCGTGGCAGTGACAAGGGCGGCTTTTTGCCGTTCTAAAAAGGAGCAGCATTTTACTGCTTCTTTTTAGAGTGCCAAATTGCCAGATCGGGGCCGCAACATGTGGTTGCTGCAGCCCTAATCTGGCTCTGAAAGGGGCAGCTGGACACCTAGCGGGCCAGTCTGTTCAGCCCCTACATTTGTTGCTGGTAATGACCATCAAGTTGACTTTGAATTATGGAGACCATATGAATGAGAAACTGCCAAGTCACCCTGTCATCAGCAGCTCTGCTCAGGTGTTGCAAACACAGAGCTGTGGCTTCCTTGATTGAGTCCCTCCATTTGGAATGCGGTCTTTCTCTTTCCCCAACATTTTCTACCTTCTGCCTAGCTTTTCTAATGAGTCATGTTGTCTCATGTTGTCCAAAATACAACAGTCTCAGTTTAGTCATCTTGACTTTTAGGCTTGATTTGCTCTAGGACTCAGATATTTGTCTTTTTGGCAGTCTAAGGTATCCACCAAACACTCATTCAGCACCGTATTTCAAATGAGTTGAATTTCTTCCTACAAACTTCCTTTGCTGTCCAGCTTTCACAAACAACCATACTGTACATAGAAACTGGATATACAAGGGTATGGATGATCCTGATTTTGGTATTCAATGATATATCTTTTCACTTGAGGATCTTGTCTAGTTCCTTCACAGCTGTCCTTCCAAGTCCTTATCTTCTTCTGATTTCTTGACTGCAGTTCCCATTTTGATAAATGACTGAACCCAGGTATAGAAAATTTTCACTGTCTCACTGTCTTCATTTTCTCCTTTAAAGTTATGTAAATCGAATCAATCTTTAATTCTGCTCTGCTTCCCATTTTTTGCATTCCAGTCACCTATGATTACCAACATGTCTTTTTTGGTGTGTTATCTATTTCCTCCTAGATTCCAGTGCAGAATCTTTCAATTTCTACTTCTTTTGCCTCCAAATATAAACTTGGATTATGGTTATAATTATGGGCTTTCTCTGAAATCTTACTAATATGATTCAGTCAAATTTTGCATTATATCCTTTGACTGCTTTTTCTATATTTCTCCTCAGTATTAATGCCACCTCATTTCTTCTTAGATTTTCATTTCCTGAATAAAATACTGTGTAATTATATGATTCATTGTAGATTGCTCATCCCAAGTACTGCAATGCTTATATGTTCAATTTCTTGTTTCACAATGTCTAGCTTTCCCCAATTAATTACTTTCACATTACATATACCTATAATGTGTTATGTGCAGGATGGACATGAGCAGTGAATTACACTCAGCTCCCATTTCCCTTTGTAACGGTGGATTTTGTTGCCTTTTTTTGCAATTTTGTTTTGCAAAATTGTTTTGCAACAAAATTAGTAAAACAAAACCCTAATTTTCTAAATCTGGTTAGTATTTGGAAAGGCCACTGGTTTATTATTCAGCAGTACTGAATTTGGATTTACAGAATCACACATTTATTCAAAAACATTATTCGTTCTTATCCTAGGACTATAAAGTGAGTATTTTAACTTATCCATCTTATTTGGCATCACTGTGATAATAGTTCTTACTTAGGAATTGTAGAAATAGGTATTTTCAGTGAGTTATAACAATGTATCAAGCTATAACTTTTTCAGCTCCTGGAAAAATCCTGCATTTGGTTTATATCAGAGGTTGGTTCACTCCCTTTTTGTCATTTATGTGTCTAAATTTGAAACTGCCAGTTTTGCTATTGTTAGTTGATTCACTTGAATCCTTCACATTAGTTTACATAACCTTGTCACACAACCTGGATCCCACTAAATGTTTTCAATCACCTTCCAGTTCACCAAGCATTACCATCTTTTTAAATGAGTTGTATCATGTCATGATACCCAGAATATGATTGCTTCAGTTTAGTTATTTTGTCTTTAAGTGAGAGTTCAGGTGTGATTTGCTTTTGGACCCATTCTCCTCCAGCACCACGTTTGCAACTACCTTCCATGTATTTCTCTTGAAACCATCTAAACTGGTAGCTATCTTGCAGGAAAAAAAATTAATAAATTATGTATTTTGACTACTAGCCTAGTCAGGGTCATCCCCAGATATTTTGCCATCTGGGGCAAGGTAGTAACAAGTTATACTGGTATATAACTTATTTGCTCTCCTTTCTTTCTTTCTTTCTTTCTTTCTTTTTTAAACCATATAAAATGAATTTATTTTTATATGTGAGTGTTTTTTAGCTTTTCTTTGGTAATATCATACATTTTTCTTGAATGCCCTACATTTTTTTTTAAAATAAACTTTATTGTAGATACATACAACATCTAGCAGTCGTTCCATTATTTTCAGCATATTGTTATTTCCAGCCTCATCTTTGTAAACACATGTACACACCCACACACCCACACCAACCTGAACAAAGAGACTAACATCATAAAATAGAATTCTTACTTCCTTAGTATAACACTCATTTTGCTTGTTTGTTACTGCATTGTAATTGTCACCTTATATTATCACTATTTTTATTTTTCGGTAACTTCAGTATCCATTACTCATTGGTAGTTTACATCTCCCTATTCTTATACTTGTTAAATAGATTTCATACTTTCGAATCTACACTCCTACTATTTCCAATCTCTTCCCATTGTTTACCACAAAAAAAAACAAAAACCCTTTACAGCCTCCCATTCTTTCTCTATCTTTCTCTCATCTTTACCATGAATAATTCGTCAGTCGGTCCATTTCCATCATATCATACAATTTCACTAGCCATTCGTCAACTGAAGGTACCTCATTTGATTTCCAATATTGTGCCAAGAGTAGTCTTGCTGCCGTTACCATATATAGAATTTTGCGCCAATGGATAGATTCTATTTTTCTTGAGATCTTATTCATCATGTTCAGGAGATATATTTCAGGAGTTTGTTCGAACTTTATGCCTAGAATCTTAGTTATTGCCGAGTGTATTTGCTGCCAATATTTCTTTACTTTAGGGCATTCCCACCATACATGGCACCAAGTTCCTTTGGCTTTTACACATTTCCAACATTGGTTGCTTTGACCTTTATGGATTTTTGCAATTGTTGCGGACGTTAAGTGCCATCTAAATTCCATTTTCTTAAAATTTTCATGGAGATTTTGACAAGCGGAGAATTTCAGTGGCGGGATACAAACCGCCATATAGTACGTATAGGATACGTACTAGGGTTAGGAAGGGGCGGTGCTTCCGCACCCCCCTAACCCTAGTACGTATCCTATACGTACAAGATGGCGGCGCCCCTTCTACATGGGCGCCGCCATCTTTACGTACTGGACGCATAGCGTCCAGATGTGTCGCAGCGCCTATGATGTCACGAATGCGCCGGCGGCGCTTTGCGATGTCATCAGTGCGCCGCAAGAAGAAGCTCCGAAATGGAGCTTCTTTTTTGCTCCGCGCAGGAGCCGCACGGTTTGGCTGCTGTGGCTCCCACGCGGAGCAAACGGCAGCGGCGGGGAAGCGCCGCAAAGCGGCGGTTTGTATCCCGCCAGTGTTATTTTCCTGGCATATTGCCAACTTTCCAAATCGATTGTTCTTCCTATATCTTTGGCCCAGTGTATCATAGAATTCTTCACCACTTCTTGCTCTAGTTTCCTTTGCAATGATATTTTATAAAGTTTAGATGTCAGTTTGCTCTTGCCTTTCAGTAATATGGTATCTAGTTCAGAATAATCTGTTTCAAAGTTTTCCTTCTCTTTATCCACTTTAAATCTTTGTGTTAGTTGTGAGTATAAAAACCAATGTTTCTGGGCCTCAATAGCTGTTATATCTCCAATCTCTTTTAAAGTATAGTTACCTGCAGACGTTTTAACCAGTAGATCTTCGTATCTCAGCCAAGTAGACATTTGTGATCTTCCAAAAAGGGCTTTTTATTTGCTCTCCTTTCCTGACACCCCATATTTTTTGCCTGGGGTGGCAGCCTTACTCTGCCTAATGACAGCTGTATAGAGAAAAGAAAAGGGGCAAAACAGATGAACCGCTCATATTCATTTCTATGGTTTTTGTTCAAAACAGCGGATTTGCTGGCTAGCTCAATACTTTTGTGGATAAACAATATTCTTTAAGATCTTTGTTTATAGGTTTTGGAAGAAATCACATCATTTATACATAATTCTCTTCTATTTCTCCAGATGAAATAAAGACTGGAAGCCAAACTAGAGGAACAGAAGGAGGTTGTGCTATGTGGATAAAGCAATATTATTATTATTTTTTAAAAAATGTAAAAAAATGGATTGTATATAGATTTTGTGAGCAATCTAATAAATTCCAAACAATTCCTTTCTATTTTCCAGATGCAAACATGGGTCTGCAAACCAATACACAGGAACAAAGAGGTTCTGTGATATGACTTGAGAATTGTGACTATTCCCAGAAGAAACTTAGCCGTGCACGTTCTCTAGCACAGCTTTGCAGATACTAGATATTTAGATAAACATCTCAATACTTGTCTAAAGCTCACCCAAATTCCAAACCTTTGGAGAGTCATCAATCACTATGAATTTCCCTCATTATATGGGACTTGACAGAACTCTATAACTCTAACATTTTCAGTGGGATTTGAGGAGATTAACTCCACAGCCTCCATGAACGTCCATGGGAACTAAATTTCCTTCATAGAAGCATGGACTCCCTTTTTTTCTATGAAAGAACACAGAGATTTGTTCCTGTTATGAACTAACATACAGATGGGGAATTTGCACCACTATGTAGAATTATGCTTTAGCCACTTCTGTGAAATACTAGAGGCCCATGAGGCACAGATTTTAGTTATAAAGGTCAAAGAGTGGTTTCTTTTTTGGCTTTTTCTGTTTTTTTATGAATATTGTTAAATACAAACAAATACATTAAGCAAGTGTGTGTGTATCTGGGAAGAAAGGAAGGGCAGAAGATATTGTAATCAGAAGTGAATATTTATTCAACTTCTTAAATGTATTTTTTATTTTCATACATCTATTTAATCCTACATTTGTTCTTTTCCTTGAGTTAGGTGGACTTTTCTCATCAGTGCTGAGTCATAGGCAGCCAAGCATACAGACAGCTGTAATGTGAGTCTTGGCAGAATTAGGTCTACACTTGGAGCCACAGGGTAAAATACATGGAAGATTCATCCAAGTACAAATCAAGGGAAGCCAAAGGAATAGTGCCACAATCAAATGCAAGACAAAGGCTGAGAGGTAAGTGGGGCATGCAAGCAACAGATGGACAATGATAGGGAAGTTGGTAAACCAGTATGGAAACAGGCACAAAACATCTGAAATGTGAACAAAAATCAGTGTATGCATGTTGGCCAGATGGAAAAAGAGGTTTATAGCTACACCAGTTCAATAGAAGTCAATGGGCAATATAGGAGTGGATCCAAGTTGATACTTGATGATGGCTTTTAAAAGGGAACACATCAATTTATGGAGAATAGGTTTTTCAATTGCTGTTAGCTGAAATGGTATATCCATCTGCAGAGGCATCCTGTGAACAGTATACTCATTGCTAGTAGGACAGACAGTGGTGGAATGAACTATACAGTAGTTGGCTTGTGGCCATCTCAGAAATATCTGTCCTGGAAAAGGATGTTGAATTGAATTGGTCCACATGGCTCTAACAACACCACCATTTTCACTGTCACAAGAGTTACAAACAGAAGTTTCCCGCTTGATTCTCCCAATCAAATCCAGTGTTTAATATAAGTTAATATATTCATTTGGAACCATGGCATTACAGAATTAGTATCTTCTAGACGAGTGGTTCTCAGCCTTTGGTCCTCCAGATGTTTTGAACTTCATTTCCAAGAATCCCTCACTATTGACCATGCCAATTAGGGTTTCTGGGAGCTGAAATTGAAAAGCATTTTCAAGGACTGTCAGGAGTTGCTTAGGCATTTTGCTTGCCATGAAATATTTAGAAGTTGGAATGATGGATCATATAGTAGTTTAGCATTATAGTGCAATGGTGACCTCAGATGCAGGTGGTGAGATAAAGAAGAATAGTTTCTGCCAGGAATGTTCAAGGTCACTCTATAAGTAGCAAGAATGTTAAGGAGCAGTGTAGGATGAAAGAATAAAATGTTTATTACTTGGGAATGAATGAGAAATAGCCATGATTTTGAAATTCTACTGGATTTGATAAAGTCAGAGTTTGAGAGCTAGTCAAGATTGTTCATTCCCTACTGGATGGGTTCCAGATATTGTTGGACTTTAGCTCCCAGAGGCCTTCATCATTGGCTATGGTGAAGCTGAATGCTGTGGCACCTGGAGGTAGTCACAATATCAGTACTATGAAATCATATGGGGCAACTCAGTAGTTCATGTCTGGATACCACACATTGAAAGCACAGTTGGCATGAACTGGCATTTTTCCTGTAATGCACCTGATCACAGAGTCTTGAAAAAGTCATGTAGAAATACTGATTTACATAAAGCGTGGCTCTTTTGAAAGATACTTATTTTGTACCCTCACATGCATTTCAAATGAGCTAAAAAAACCTGCTTCATATTTATTGCTTCAAATCAAATGTAAATATGGCAGAGAAATGCTTTTGGTCCATTTTTTAAAAAAGTGAATTTACTAAGTCACATTCCTTTTCCTAAACTAAGAACAAAACTAAAATACACACTTTATTTTATTTTATTTTATTTTTTGTGATCTATTTCTTTACTGGGGGGTGGGGTCGGGTAGGAGTAACAATATGCCCAAACAGTGTACATTGGAGGAACATCTGACCCCAGACATTTTGCTGAAGGAAGGTGCACACAAAAATGTCCACAATAAAGAAAATTATGCAGAAAAATGCATAATGGATGAAATTTCCAGACACAGCAACCTTTTCTGGGTACAGGCAAATGTTTGATCTTTTAAAAAGGTATGCTTAAAAGGTTTTGCATCCACAATACCAAACTCCCTGACACTTCCAATCCAAAGAAGATGACAGTGGCAGAACAAGGTCTTTAAATCTGGGGAGAGCCATGCCGTCCAGGTCTAGCTGGACCAGACTTCATAAGTTCTGACGTGACTTGTGGATAGTGCAGAAGCCACAAGTCCACTTCCATGGGAGACAGGACTCTAGACAGCATTCTCACAGTGCTCTGTCCAGGGTCCTGACTCATTCTGTTTTATCTCAGCCCCTCCTGAAGAGCTCCAAGGACTGTATCTTACTGGGCTTTCCCTTGGTCTGTCTTACTTGCCTTGATCTCACCTGCACAGCAGAAATAATACACTGAGCCATGGCTCAGTGCTATGGAATCCTGGGATTTGTAGTTTGTTGTGGCACCTGACCTCTCAGACAGAGAAGGCTAAATATCTCACGGATCTACAAGTCCCAGAATTCTGTAGCATTTAACCATAGCAGTTAAAGTGGTTTCAGCCTGGATTACTTCTGCAGTGTGGATGCAGCTGCTGCATTATTTATCTTAATTTGATTTTAGCAGATACTACTCCACTTTACTTCTGTTTATTCTGTTGGTAAACTCCATTGTTGCCATCTGCTTTCCTTTTGAACTCAGATTCTGATTAGAATAAGACACTTGCATTATAGTAAGCATTTGGTCGCTCTTCATTATGTAGTGCCAGTTTGGGAGGAGATCTACCAGTTTCACCAATGGGTAGCATTGAAGAGCAGTTTCAGAAATTGTGCCATGTTTGGGTGGTTTTTTAGCCTTGTGTATTTAAAACTAAGTCATTTTCTATTAATGGCCTAAAAACTCTAAAGGCATCAGATCCCATCTGGTCTTGGTAGCTAAACAGGATCATCCCTGGTAATCCCTTAGATAGGAATGAATACCAAATGCCAGAGAAGAAACTGGCAAAGTCACCCCTGAGTGTTCCATGCCTATGAAAACTCTGAAATTCATGGGGTTGAAAGATATTGACTCATGATTTCAAGGCACAGACACACAGAGAGACACCTTCTGTTACAGTATTTAGTGTTAATTCTGTTTTGTACTTTGTATTTTTCTTTCATAAACAAAAAGAAACAAATATTTGTTTTTAAAGGGGGATAAAGAGGAAGAGGAGGTGAGGTGGAGGCAGAGGAAGAGAAGGCTTGACTTTAGGAATATCAGAAGTAAAGAACTGTCATATTTTGAGATACATACATGATGGGGGAAGTACATATAAAGAAACATGAGTTAGTAAAGAACACACACACACATATATATAGCAGATGTATTGCACAAATAAATGTGCACATTAGGGGAAATGCATAAAAATATTGTGTGGAGTCAATGCAGAAAGAAAATATGAAGTCTCAGAACCTAGTACTTTAATTGCCATGGCTCAGTGCTATTGTGAGATATGTAGCCTTCTTTTTCAGATAACTCTGGTGCCACAACAAATTACAACTCACAGGATTCCATAGCAGTTAAAGTGCTGTCAAACTGCATTATTACTGCAGTGCAGATTAGACCTCAGAATCACCAAGCATACACCATCTGTAATCATTTGTTTTAAAACCTAAAAAATGTTCTTATGTTGCTTTTGCACAACATTAGACCATGATAAACATATTATCATATATTGCGGTTATATTTAAACATGTGGGGAATTAGCCAATACACTTTAATTGAAAATTGCATTTGCAGTTTTCTGCATACTTTGCAGTCTCCTCCTCCTCCTGTTTAGTTTTAATGTCATAGGTGAAAGGCTATCAGATTAATCCTTTAGTGTAAAGGGATCCAGCTCTTTTCCTTAGCTGCAGCTGACCTGTTTACTCCAGGCACGGTGAAAGCTGAGCTGGTTTCCGCTCTCTGGCATGTTTCTTTACAGCTCAGGTTGTATTTTTGTGGTGTTCTGCTGAAAGCTTCCCTTGTCCTGATAGAGAAATAAGAAATGTCATGCCCTCAGTTCTCCAGGAGAATGTCATGTCACAGGTTTTGTTTATATGTGTTAGTATGTGTCAAGAGAATGAGTGTATATTACAAGAAAATTCCTCCTTTCATTCTCACTAGATTGTTAAACAATGGCACACAACAGCCTTGAATGAGGACAAGTAAAAGCAGAGGTAGGCAACTCTTTTGAGCCGGGGGCCGGGTTGCTGTCCCTCAGACAACTGGGGGGCCGAAGCCAAAAAATAGATAATTAAATAATTTTTAAAAAATTAAATAAATAAATAAACCGGGACAAATGTAGCACAACATTTTCAAATGGAGGGCACTTTTTAAATAAAAAATGGAGGACACGTGAAAAAATTGGCTGATTTTTTTTAAAAATGTTAAGATAAATGCATGTTTCTGAGGCTTCTATAGACAATTGCCTCACCATGCCCCTCGCGCGAGACACCAAAGGCCCCGGTGGCAATCGGCGGCAGAACCAGGCTGGGGCCGGTCCCAAGGCCTCGCCGGGCTGCATCCGGCCCGCGGGCCGCAGGTTGCCTACCCCTGAGTAAAAGCATTCTTGTCCTACAAACTTGAATGAGAATAATGGGTCAAAAATGACAGGTTATTTCTTTTTGTGTATTTCTCTCTTCTTTCCCAGATGGAGGGAAATGAATCCTGAAACTAGGTATGTAATTTTTTTTACTCTTCATGTTCCATGTAGGGGTAAATATTTCTTTACTGTTTTCCCCATGGCAAAAGAAACTTTTAAAAGCAGTGCAGTTTTCTGGAGGTATTTGCACCTTTATTTTATTTTATTTCATTTTTATGCCACCTTTCTTCCAGAAAGGGACCAAAGGTGGCTCACAAATAAAAAAATTTTTTAAAAAAAAAACCTTAACAGTAAAAGTTACAAAGGTTTTGAGGGAATTATTCTGGGTAGAATACATATCTATCACTATTGCCAGTGTTTAGAATAAAGTTGTAGAGTTATTGGGTCATTGAATCATAGAGCTGGAAGGGGCCTCATGGGCCATTAAATCCAACCCCCTGCTCAATGCAGGATCTCCAGCTAAAGCATCCCCACCAGGTAGCAGTCCAGCCTTTTTCTGAAGATGTCCAGTGAAGAACACTCCACCACCTCTCTAAGAAATTGACTCCATTGCCAAAATGCTCAAGACATTCCCTCTAATGTTGAATCAAAATTTACTGCCCTGTAATTTAAAACCATTAGACTTGGTCTGTGACAGCCTTTGAGGTATTTAAAAAGTGTAATCATGTCACCCCTTCCCAGCTCCTTCAATCTTCCTTCATATATTTTGTTCTCCATTTCTCTTATCATTATCGTTGCCCTTCTCTGCAGTCACTCCAACTTCTCTATGGCCTGTTACAAACAGGCACCCTAGGACAGACTCAATCTGTGCTAGGGTTAGAAAGGGGCGTCTCTTCCAGACGCTCCTACCTCTAGTACAGACTGAGTCCATATGAAATGGCAGCGGCTGTTCCACACGGCCGCCGGCATTTTGATGTAGTGGACACACTGCGTCCGCACATCACATGGCAGATATGACACCACAAGTGCGCCATTGGCACCTCGTGGTGTCATAGCTACGACGCATAGAGAAGCACCATTTTGGCGCTTCTTATTTGCAGTGCGGAGGAGCCTCGCGGTTTGGATGTGGGGCTCCTCCGTGCTGCAAATGAAGGCGGCAGCAGACCGCCCCTTCTGGGTGGTCTGTAACACGCCTATATTCCTCTTAAAATGATGCACCCAGAACTGAATGCAGTACTCCAGATGAGGCCTGATCAGCACCGAATATAATGGGACTATTACTCAACTAGACTTCTATTAAAGTAGGCTAAAATAGCATTCACCATTTTTTTTAACTGCAGCATCACACTGCTGGCTCATGTTCAACTTATGAACAACAATAATCCCAAAGTCTTTTCCACATGCAGTACTGCTGAGCCATTTATCCCCATCCTATACCTGTGCATTTGGTTTTTGTGGCCTAAATGCAGAATTTTGCATTTGTCTATTGAATTTCATTTTATTGATTTCTGCCCAATTTTGTTTTAATTCATCTAGGCTCTTTTGAAGTTTGTCCCTATCTTCCAATGCATTAGCCACTTCTCCCAGTTTTATGTCATCTGGAAACTTCATGAGGATTCTCTTCATTCAGTCATCTAAATCACTAATAAAAATGTTGAAGAGGATAGCATATGCACAAAACCATGTATTCATTTTAAAAATGCAAACACCTAAAAATGGCCATCATCTAATTAGTGATATATACTGGTCCATTACGTCAATGTATGTCTTTTTAGGTAATAGTAGAAGCAGGTAACTGGTACCTACTTATACATGATGTTCCTCAAACATGCAGCCCCACGTAGTGGTGCTGGGGTAGAGGCAGGGGATCGCAGGCATGATTTTGCTTAAGTTTTGCAGCCAGAAAAAAAATCATGGCACTCCCAGATCTTCACCTCTTTCATCCCAAACCTTTAACCCCTTCTCACATTGGCAGCTGATTTGCTGTGTGGTCACATCCTGGCACCACCAGCTGGAGATGCATGTAGGACTGGAAATGAAAACATTGCCAGATGAATGCTGATGAAGACCTATGCTCCATCAGCAACCACTGAAGAAAAGGCATATAAAAATGTGAACAGAAATGTGTATAGTTTCCTTTAAAATGCAAAAATGCAAGAAGATATAAAAAGCCAATATGGGCCAATGGTGGGATGTGATTGCAGGCCAGAATCAGTGAAAGATAATGAAATCAAGACTGAAAGATTTTCACATTTAGCTACTGTGTAGTCATTCACTCTTCAAACCAAACTCAACTATCTTCTGCACTTGTTCATCACAAAATGGCACTTATTCATCACACCGTTATTCAAGTTGTCTGCAAGCCTTGTTGCCCGTCTGAGACATTTACTTGCAGAAGTAAATAAGCTGTTTTGTCTTCAGAGTATATAACTGAAAATTATCATATAACTACTACATATCTGCAGATTCCACCAATAACTGTCCATGTACTATATTTTCAAATTTGCCTTTGGAGTAAAAACACTGATTTCTCTTCTTCTGGAAAGCAATGTTAGCTCTTGTTAATAGATTGCAAAATGTAGAATTAGGTCTTCTGTTCCTTATGTAATTCAAGGCTTGAGAAAGTTACTTTTTCCAGACTACAGCTCCATGGCCATGATGCCTGACATATCCTGGGATCTTCAGCCCCTAATGTTGGAGAAAAATAAAGTTCTATACTGTAACTACAAAGCCTTCTTCCTAAGATACTGAGCTCTCCAAAGTGCAACATAATATATCCTACAAATGAAATAACAAATATTTGTCTCCTAAGACTGTTTTGTTTGCTCATTTGGTAGACTTGGCCTTCTCACGGCATTTTCTCACTGAAGGGATTAATACAGCTCTTATTCTTTTTAATGGAAACATTTTTTATTACTGAAAAACCAAGCCTTGAGAGAGTTTTTATTTTATTTACAGAGCTGTATTATAATTTTGTATGCTGTACTCAAATATCTCATGTACTTTTGCAAAATGTAAACAAGATTTTGAAAGAACATTTTGAAATAACTTCTTGAGGGAGCAGCTCATGTTCCTTGGAATTTAAATCCAATTAACCAAACATCTCATTTGAATGCATTGTATATATCAATGTTCTAGAGAAATTTCTGCACCAATTTTGTAGCTTGTACATTTAAAAGGCATCCAGTCTTAAGTCATTTTGATGATTATGTTCTTTGGGACATTTCAGTCTTTTTTCTTTCATTGACTACACAGCTCCACCTTTCTCCTGATTACAGTGACCTCTGCTTTAGTGGTAGTATAGTGGTAGTAAATGAAAAAGTTCTGAGTTTTTTCCTTCCAGTTTTATGTCTTCATAATAAATAAAATAAAAAATTTATTTCTATCCAGCTTTTTGCCAGGCAATCAAAGTGGCGTACAACAGGTTGAAATACATCCATATATACACAATGCCCCCCGTTAAAACAAGATTAAACAATGTAAGATTAAAAACTACATAATAAAACCGACTAAGCTAAATAAAAATCATCACGGGCATAAAAGGGGGTTGGACTGGATGGCCCGTGCGGTCTCTTCCAACTCTATGATTCTATGATTCTATGGGCAGAGTTCACTGGATGGGAAGTCTTATTTGTGGCTGAGCATTTTATTCCGGGAAGGCTTGCCGGAAGAGATCCGTCTTAATGGCCTTTTTATAGAATCATAGAATCATAGAATCATAGAATCATAGAGTTGGAAGAGACCGCAAGGGCCATCCAGTCCAACTCCCTGCCATGCAGGAAATCCAAATCAAAGCATCCCCAACAGATGGCCATCCAGCCTCTGTTTAAAGACCTCCAAGGAAGAAGACTCCACTACACTCTGAGGGAGTGTGTTCCACTGTCGAACAGCCCTTACTGTCAGGAAGTTTCTCCTAATGTTCAGGTGGAATCTCTTTTCCTGTAGCTTGGATCCATTGTTCCGGGTCCTGTTCTCTGGAGCAGCAGAAAACAAGCTTGCTCCCTCCTCAATATGACATCCTTTCACATATTTAAACAGGGCTATCATATCACCTCTTAATCTTCTCTTCTCCAGGCTAAACATCCCCAGCTCTCTGAGTCGCTCCTCATAGGGCAAGGTTTCCAAACCTTTCACCATTTTAGTCGCCCTCCTTTGGACACGCTCCAGTTTCTCACTGTCCTTTTTGAATTGTGGTGCCCAGAATTGGACACAATATTCCAGGTGGGCCCTGACCAGAGCAGAATATAATGGCACAATTACTTCTCTTGATCTAGACACTATACTTTTATTGATGCAGCCTAAAATTGTATTGGCCTTTTTAGCTGCTGCATCGCACTGTTGACTCATGTTCAACTTATCATCTACTTGGACTCCTAGATCCCTTTCGCATCCCTTTTTAAAGCTCTCTAGATTGGTAATTTGACAGATCTCGTCCGACAGACCATTCCATAAGGCAATCCCTTAGATAGGTTGGGCCCAAGCTATGTAGAGCTTTAAAGGTGATAAACAACACCTTGTACTGTGCCCGGAAACTGGTAGGCGGCCAGTGGAGTGACTTCAATATTGGTGTTATATGGTCACTCCTTGCTGTTCCTGTGACCAGCCTGGCTGCCATATTCTGTACCAACTGGAGTTTCCAGACTAGGCACAAGGGTAGCCCCATGTAGAGTGCATTGCAAAAATCAAGTCATGAGGTTACCAGTGCATGTACTACAGTTTCGAGGTCACCCTGTTCCAGGAAAGGGTGCAGCTGGCGTATCAGCCGAAGCTGATAGCAGGCGCTCTTGACCGTCGCATTCACCTGATTCCTCATCTGAAGCGACGGGTCAAGAAGCACCCCCAGACTGTGAACACAGTCCTTTGAGGGGAGCATGAGCCCCTCTAGGACTGGAGGTTGCAGCCCAATCCCTGGTTTGGGGGGCCCTACCATAAGTACCTCCGTTTTGTCTAGATTCAACCTGAGCTTGTTTTCCCTCATCCAATCCATTACTGCCTGAAGACACTGGTTGAGGGGAGAGATGCCATCTGTCATTGTCGCTGATGACCAGGACATGGAGAAATATATTTGGGTGTCATCAGCATATTGATAACACCCGGCCCCATATCCACGGATGATTTCTCCCAGCGGCTTCATATAGATGTTAAATAGCATTGGGGACAGGATGGCGCCTTGAGGGACACCACAATTAAGCTCTGTATTTGAAGAGCGACTGTCCCCGAGCATCACCCTCTGGAACCTGCCCAAGAGGAAGGAGCAGAACCACTGCAAAGCAGTGCCTCCAATTCCTAACTCTCTCAGGCACTCCAGAAGGATATCGTGATCTACTGTATCAAATGCCGCTGAGATGTCCAGCAACACCAACAGGGTCACGCTCCCTCTGTCGATGGCTAGACGAAGGTCATCAGTTAAAGTGACCATGGCAGTCTCCACCCCATACCCGGTCCTGAAGCCCGTTTGAAATGGATCAAGAATGTTCTGCCTTGTTCACCCTGGTAAAAGCTTCAGGAGTGGCTTACCATTTACTTCTTCTGCACAGTACTAACTCCTGTAGAATTAGGTATGGTGCCAGTGCTGTTGTCTCTGAGATATCCTCTGCCATTGTCACACACCCCACACACATGCACCAATTTATGACTTCTTATTTCTATGTATGGCTGTGAAAGATGCTCAAGGAAGAAAGCTTTCAGGAACTTATTGGAAATGTGGTGCTGGAGAGGAGGAATTCTACAGCCACCATGCTGGAAAGACAATTGTTGATCAATCATAAAATAATGAGAGAAGACACAATATTTGATGTTAAACAAGGACGATCTTGATTGACCTAAAACCTAATTAAATGCTTGAGACATAAGGCTAAGCAAATGAAGAGGGGAGAGGAACATGGTATAGGTTTAGCTGAGGTGCAGATGTCAACCTGTGACACTTCCCTAGCCTGCCTTGGGCTCCAAGGCAATCCAAAGAGATTGGTTGCCACCTTAGACAGTCATTTTAAAAGGCCAGGCTGCAAGGCTCCCTCCTAAGCTCCATGGCATATAGACAATAACCCCCCAGACAAACCCCAAGGGCAGACTCTTTCACAACCCACCCACCCTGGTCTTGTGTCCCATAAAGACAGCTCCAGAGCCATCTATCCACCACAAAGTGGGTGCCAAGATGTATACCAATTTCATATCTTCTCCCTCAGTTACCCATCATGGATAAGGGTCAAGCATCTGCTTAGACCGTTTCCTCCTCCAGGCCTGCTAAAGCAGCATGAGCACCCCTTTTGCAAATCCCCCAAGAATATAAAATTACCTCCCTCAAATAACTGAACATTATAATTCTTATAATCTGGATTAACTAAACTTTATACTTAAATTTAACTCACACAAGATGTTTAGGGACCACAAGTAATTTATTATTCATTTCCTAGTAACTAAGAAGTTATTAATGAGAGAAACATAGCTGGATTGCAAACTCAAAGCAAGTAGATTGCACTGTATTGCCAAGATCTAGCTTTCATTGTAATGCATTAAGTATGGCAGCCTTTCTTTGAATTTAGGAAATTAGTGCATAGTTTAGGACAAAGGATTGTTTTGCATATATAATTTGCCAAAGAATTGGCTGGATATCTGGGAACATCTAAACTGATAATTTAGAGAAATTGGGAAAACTGCCATGTTATAATAGGAAACTAACATAGGTATGTTTCCCCAGCCAATGTAGAATAGCATGGCTCCATTGGTTGGCATGCCCTCCTACCCTCCCCTTGTGTGTAGCTGTAGCACCTAGCAGCTCCGTATATCCTCTTGTTGTTGTTGTTGTTGTTAACTGCCCTCCAATTCGTCTAAACTCATGGTGATTCTGTGAATGAGAAATTTGGGGTTCATCTTCATACATTTCTTCTTCCCACATGTCATTCAACCTTTCATATTTTTATATAGCTTTTCTTTGTATTATCTCCATCATTGTTTTAGTTATGAGGAGCAACTTAGGGAGCTGGGTATGTTTAGCTTGGAGAAGATAAGGTTAAGAGGTGAAATGTTAGCCTTGTTAAAATATTTGAAGGGATGTCATATTGAGGATGGAGCAAGTTTGTTTTCGGGTGCTCCAGAGAAGAGGACCCAGAGCAATGGATGCAAACTACAGGAAAAGAGATTCCACCTCAACATTAGGAAGAACTTCCTTACAGTAAGAGCTGTTCAACAGTGGAACATGCTCCCTTGGAGTGTCATGGAATCTCCTTTTTGGAGGTCTTTAAACAGAGGTTGGACAACCATCTGTCAGGGAAGCTTTGACTGTGAGTTCCTGCATGGCAGGAGGTTGGACTGGATGACCCTTGAAGTCTCTTCCAACTCTATGATTCTATGATTAAATAAAGAAAAATAGCTCTGCTATAGTGTGGTAGACCACTGGTTTCACTAAATTCTTCCAAGGTGCTAATTTTATTCATAGTCCCAAAAGACAAGGTTTCAAGGACCCCTTTAGGTAAAGCACATGGTTTCTCAGTACAAAGATCTTTACAGTCTTCCCTACTTCCTTCTCTTTAATTGATGGGTTTGAAACGAGCCTGTCTTTTCCCTCCACTTCCTTCTAGGATTCCATTAAGGGGACTGACAGCTCCTCAAGCCCAGCTACTGGGTCTGTCAGATTCCTTTCGCACAGTAGACAAGTATGAGACAAATGAGATGCACTCTTTGTCCAGGACCATTGATATTCAAATAGATATTCAACTGCTTCTTCCACTGGAAAAAGGAGACAACACAGAATTTAAGAGAGAAAATGACTGCAACAAAGTACTAAGACCACATTCTGTATTTTTCCATAATTGCATTCATCATGATTAATGCAAATCAGAAACCCTGTATCACTGATAGTAAAGGGAGAGTGGAAATCCCAGCATCTTTAGTATCAAGAATGCAAGGAATTCTGGGGGGGGGGGGGGTTGCTTGAAAAGGGCCAACCTAAAACTCAAAGAACTAACAAGATGGAATGCCTTCTTGTTGCATTTTTTTTCTAAATACCTTAGTTATTCAAATACCTCATTTGAATTCCCAAAAGAAAGAGTGAATGAGAATAAGCATTGCTGTGATTAATTGCAGACTGGGCAGTTCTATGAGGAAAATCAATCTGGCAATCAGGGGAAAGTTGCATGATTAAAATGAATTTTGCACAGCTTTCCATTAAACAGTAAGAAGGACTTGATTTGTTTGTTTCTTTGTTGGATAGTTTAAAAAGCTTATATGCTGCTCATTTACCTGAAAGCGAGCTCAAAGCAGCCAACAAGCAAAGTCAGCAGAATTTTTAAAATTCTCTGTTAAACTCATAGAAGAACAAGAATATGTTTATAAAGACAGCAATTAATCATAAGGGCTAAACTTATGGGCATTCACTCCAGGGCTTTCAAAATATTTAATGGAGCCTAGTTTTAAGATAATGTATAGATACCATAGAATTGGATTTTAGAGAACAGTTCTCTGTTGGTAGACCAACCCTCAGAAAGGCTTTAGAATCTTGTTCCTCTTTTTGGGGTGAAAAAAACCTCAAAACAGAGTTGGACAGCACTGAATTCATTTGCAGATCTCCTTCCTGCCAAAATCCCTGCTACCCATTTCCTCATTTTATTCCCCTCTAGAAAGAAGGAAGATGTTCTGCCTAAACCATTCTAGTGATATGATTCCATTTTAATTGCCACAGTAATATGGAATCCTGTAGTTACCAAAGCTTCCAACATGTCATTGATGAAAACCTGAACACATAAGGCCAAGCAACATCAAGGTGTAGACAAGATGGCAAAACACATGAGCTAGGAGAGGCTGCCACTTTTATCTCTGACTCCTAGTAAGGGCAAAATTCTGCCCTCCCTCTTCTGCACCACTGCTGGGTAAACTGAGGGGCTCAACAGACCGCCCCTTTGAAGCACATGTAAGTGTTGCACCAAAAACATGTCGTAATGCCTGGTCAGGTGGGTGGCATGGGGGTGGCGTGGGAGTGGTGTGGGGGCAAAGTTGGGGCAGCTGGCATGTGTACACCATGCCATGTCCCCATGCCACCCCCACACCAGCGTATAACACTGGTCTGTCGAGCCCCTGAATGCAAGTTACTTTTACACTTTGAATTCACTTTGCAGCCATTAAACTAAACTGAGGACAAAGAGGGAAAGAGGAAGGAAGAGTGAGAAAGTGGGCATTTTAAAAGCAGCTGAATAAGTGGGATGGCAAAGGATTAATTGGGACTGTCCCTGGGAAACTGGGAGAGTGAGAGACTATAATTTAGAGAAGGATTGGTTACAAATTACAAATCACACATTCCAAGTCTCCGCAGAGTGCCAGTTAAAGTGGAATCATAGCACTATTACTGTGTAGTGTGGAGAGACCTGCAATCTCTGTGGTGCAGGAAGGTGCTCTGGAAACCTCCACACCACAGTGCACCTCCACAGTGGCTGCTGATTTTCAGTAGCTTTTACAGCCACTGCAGCCACAACATTCTTGGCAACAGATCGCATTTACAGTGGTAGGGCAGTGCTCCATCCTCCACCCATGATGGGAAGTTGACACCTGATTCTAAACAGTTCTATGCATATATTCCTGATGTATTCCCGGACTGTGATGAGCTATTACTTAATAAGTGTAATTATGTCATTATTTCCTTTCACTCTTGTAAAATATTTCAGAGTTTTAGCAAAAGTTTTCAGAGTTTTCTGATAGCCCCTTTCCCTTTAGCCCAGATATATCTATGTGCCCTTGAATGTTGTTTTTTGTTACCACCTGCTTACAACATACAGACACACACAAACACATACAGACCCCTTCAGCCTTTACTCACATGTTTCACTTGTTAAGCAAATGTTTCAGTCCAGAAATGTCTAAGGTCAGATTCTAAAGAGGTATATACAGGTCATAGGCAAGGTACCAATGACTTTATTTAATGCCCATAGTAATATTAAAAGAAGCTGAAACTGGGAAACATCCAATGGAATCCACAGAAAAGAAGAACAGGAGGCATATCTTTTAATATTACCAATGACCATATTTCCCCAAGATGAACTTGGATTAGGATAAGCAGTCATATGAAACATTAAATGATGGGTACAGTATCATTTGACATCTTCAAAGCAGCAGGAGTTCTCTTATCTTCTTTTTTGGCACAGCAGCTTCTGACCTTTGACTGGAAGATAGAGTATTCATTATTCAGAGTTCATCTTAAGAACAACAGACACACTTCTTCTGCTTGTCTATACTAGAGATGGGCACTCTCCCTGTATAGAGTAACGTATTAATCCATCTCCGAGGCTTGTTAGTTTCATACATTTTCATACTAGAAATATTACTCTTTTCTTTTTACTACATCTCCCAGAATTACACCGCCAACACAGCTGCTAACATAATAAAGAGCATTGGCAGTGACCCACACATATTATTGTGCAAAGTAGTTATTTATTTAAATACAGTATTTCTATCCTACTGATTATGAGATTAAGTGTGAAAGGGAGAGAGAGGGGGTAGTGTGCCTTCAAAACATTTCCAACTTATGGAGACCCTAAAGCAAACATATCATGGGGTTTTTATGGCAAGTTTCACGAGAGCAGGTTTGCCATTGCTGTCCTCTGAGACTTGGAGAGTGTGACTTACCCAAGGTCATCCAGTTGGTTTCCATGGCTGAGCCAGGATTCAAACCGTGATCTCCAGAGTTGTATATTCACCTTGTAGTTGTAATCCAATGGTTCACCACTTTTGGCAAAGGAGGCTTATGAAGAAATATCCCATGTCATGGAGTAAATTAAAATGGATTTTCTTATAAGCCTGTATTCTCTATCAGCCACTTAGCTGATCCAACACAAACACACACACACACACACTGTGACCCAAGGTCTAAATCTTCTGAATTTCGGTGTGTATATGTTCTCCCTATGGCCCCAAATGGACTCTGTACTCTGGGCAGCCATGATCTCTGAGGCAAGTGGCCATGTTCACATTACCCCACAGGCATATCACCTTTTTATCAGCTCATACCTGATAAAGTAGATGTTCATGGTGCTTATATCAAAACTGTGACCATGACTCCATTGACACTGAATAATTAATGCAGTTTGACACTGCTTTGATGTCATGGCTCAGTGCTATACAATCTGGACTTTCTAGTCTTGTGAGATATTTAGCCTTCGCTGTCAGACAGCTCAGCTGCCACTACAACTACAAATTCCAGGATTCCAAAGGATGGAGCCATTATGGTTAAAGCAGTGTCAAAGTGCATTAATTCTACAGTGTTGCAGCAGCCCAGGTCACCATCTTGAATACAAAACAGTCACAGATGGATAATTTTAGATAACTATTTTATATTCACAGTTATTACATAGTGATGATTTTGACACTTTTACCACAATCTATTACTATTTCTAAGTATACCTGTACAGGATACTTAAATTAAACAGCTGATAGAGAATGCATGCCATAGTTAATATGGGATGGACACATTTTGAAGGACCTTCCATGAACAAGCAATACATAAACCAGGTCCTTCCTCCAAAGGGGTGAGAAGACAAAAAAAAAAAAAAAAAAAGGATGGATGGATGGATGGATGGATGGATGGATGACAAAATTGAACAAGCCTCCTAGAAATATACATTTATTACCTAGCTAATATGGAAGCCACCTCTAAACACTATGAATGCAAATTTGTTTATTTTTTTTCTTTTAATCCCATTTACCATTTTTCTTCTCACTACAAATCATCAAAAACCATGCAGTTTTCAAAAACTAGTCATACTTCTCTGCAAATGAAAATGCACATGGGTTTTTTCTACATAAAACATCATGTCTGCACAAGTATACTTAACATAACTAATCTAGGGTCTCAGCCAATATTTTTGTATAGAAAACAAGAAAACAGCATTTTCACCATAGAAATGTTACTATCCATGCAGGATATGCCATTTTCAGTACAGGAAGCTTTTTTGGACAGTACAGGAAGGTTTTGTTGTTGTTGTTTTGCACAGAAAATGCCATTTTCTGTGCACAATAACCCATGCATATTTTTTTCTCATAGAGAAAGTCTAATATTGCAAAGATATTAACCTGTGCAGGATTTCTCTCATCAGGTTTTTTGGACAGTCAAGAAGCCTGTTTTTCAACTCTTTTAAAATATTATTTTCCTAGTTATTGTTGACATATAATATGTGGAAAGGGAGTGTGAAAAAGTCATGAGTTTGGGGAGGTCTAGCGTTGATGCCTGAGGATGAGCCAAGGGGACAGGAGAAGATGAAAAGTAAACCTCACAACACACCTAGAAACAAGGACTACGTGCTGTTGTAAGAGATGGGTGCAAATGCCTGGATTTCACAAACTAAAAACATGAAGCAAATCTTCCTTTCTGCTATATATTTTTGTTGGACAATAGGCATACAAGCCATTACAAGATCCGTTCCCCAGACTCACTTGAATCTCTCTCACACATACATATGCGCACACCTTTCCATGTGTCTGTATTCTTTAAAATATCTGCCCAGATTGCTGGCTGAACATCAGGAAAGAAGTCTGTTATATATTTCTCTGAGAGTTCACAAGGTATTATGGTTTAAATTCTAAGAGACTTTCATTACTGTGTGCTTCTCTGAGTCTGGTGTTAGGGAAAGATCTGCTTTTTTGTAGGCACACACTTTTTCAGCAAGGAATTGCCTGAGGTGGACAGGCATTTTGTTCTAGAAATCCCTCTCCCTCCTGGCAAACAGAGGTAGCTGCTATCAGCATATCATATTATAAATATGGCTTAAGAATAATTTAGTATTGATTTTGCTTTTTGGGGAGGAGATGCAGGGAGGAAGAGTGATATTCCCTAACAGTCCCACTAACTGTTCCATCAACAGATGTATCCCACTGGATACTGGATCCTGTAAAATAAAATACTGTTTGGAATTGTTGTTATCTTGTGCCACATGTAAGTCTCCCTAGAGAAGCAGTTGGACATTTTCATCTAGACAGACATCTACATTCAGTTCAAGGTTGCATAAGTGGAGTTGCACATGGGTGTGCATAGTATGTGAATGTACACATTGAACATTTTACATTATTCACGAGAAACATGTTTTTGGTTGTGTTTTTTGTTATAGTTAGGATGCCTTGATTCATTGGCACAATACTGCCATTCAATGCAAGTGTTTTGTAGTCCTGTACATTAATGCTTGACACTACATTCAGAGACTGGTCTATGGTGTGTTCAGTTCAGAGATCTGTTATGTCCTCCAAGAATCTATTTGTTGCTGCTATTTTCAAAGGAGGCAAAAAAGCAACTGAAATTACTAGATGGCCATACTTTTAGCATCTTTCTTATGAAGTAGAAGACCTCAAGAAGTTTGGCTTTTCTACAGAGAAAGCCTGTCTGTAACAGAAGGGTTTGCTCTATCATTGCATTCAAGCTGATGGGCTTTCTTGCCTTTTCCAAGAGATTAGTAGGTCCCAAGGAAATTGTCTGAGGCCAAGTGAAAACTTCCACAAGCATCATTGAGCGAAGACAGAGTCTCCATTTATTGGTCTCTGGTACTCCCAAGGAGACAGGGGTTAGCTAGATATGTGTTTAGATTCCCAGAGTTGTCAGGCTCCATTGTATTTTTCAAATAGATCCAAAACCCAGCATTGCCAACACAATGCATGTCATGCATTGGGCTTGATTAATGTGAATTACAAGGGGGCTCCAAAGCATGAAGCCTCATGAAAAGCAGATTGTGTGAAAATGATGATGAATAAGATCTGAAAAACAGGAAACTTGTATGAAAACATGAAGAATGAGCTGTAAGAAATGTGTGAGAAGGGAAATCAAAAGCCTTTGTGAGGTAATTCTATTTTCATAACACAGCCACCATAACACATTGGCTGTTTATCTTGATATCAGATTTGATTAATGAGTTCAAGCTGGTGAGAAAGAACACCTACAAGGAGCACATCCTAGCTGGTGCCTAAAGCCAGGGGTAGAAAGCAGGCTGAGAATACAGATGTCTAGCACAAAAGACAGTAGACAAATGTGAATGCTAACAAATTTTTAAAAAATGGAATATGTTGATAGTCATCATCATTCTAGAATAGGAATGGAGTTAATGGGATCCTCTATAGGTAGCTGGACTGCAACTCCCATCATTCCCAGCTTATGGTGACTACTCCTAGTCATTGGTGAAGAATGCTTACAAAGAATGCAGTGTAGCAGCATCTGGAGAGCCAAATTTGAGACCTGCCCATGCATTAGAGAAATACAAGTAGTTGCAGTAAAAGATATATTTCCCCACATCAGTGTATAAACAGGTGCATGCTATCAAATACATAGAATTTCATTAAAATCCTCTGTATTTTGGCCATTATGCCACATAAAATTGCTACTCATACATTGTAATGGAAGAAACAGATATCACTTTATGTTTGCAACCAACAACAACAATCAGACTCCCTGCACACACACATAGATACACAAATTATCTCTGTGTAGGAAAAAGATATGGTTCAAATCCAATTATTGCTCCCAACCAAGTAAATCCATTAAAACAATTGGATTTATCTACATGTCAACTCACCACTCAAGAACTGATTTAATTGGTCTCATCCAGTCAAAATTAAGCAAGAGGATTCTGGCCAAGTGTCTTGTGTGTAAAAGCATCTTTTACATTCCAAGATTATGACACAGTATTTATTGATCACATCCTGATCTAAAAGAAAGAAAGAAAGAAAGAAAGAAAGTTTAAGAAGGAGGTGGGATTTGATGAAAGGCTCATCAAACATGATTCAGAAAAGTACATTAGGCAGCCCTGAGTGTTGAATATTATGTCTCAAAAGCTTTGAATCATATTTTCCCAAAGCCCAAACTAAGGCAAAAATGCATAAGTAGAATCAAGTTTAGCAACTGAGAAAGAAGTAGGTCTGGCCGTTAATTTTGTTTTCTCCTACATGTGAATTTTTAAATATCAAGTTATTTTTTTCTACAACATGAAAACATTTTTGGATTTTGGTATATTCTTAAAAAATGAGCTGAAATTAAATTATCCCTCATGTACACTGGCCAAATGCAATAGGTGCATTTATTTCCAATATGGAGAGGAACATGTTGTCCCTGTCTCCCAAATAAACACTAAAGACAAGGAAACAGAGTATGCAGCCCTTATTCAGCTGAGTATAGAAGAATTCAAACCTAGACTTTTAAAGGCTGAGAACTCATAACTATGGTCCTGAATGAACAAACATATCAATTTCTATTTTTCCCACCTCTGCATTTTTAAAATCACAAGCTCTTTCTATCCTAAATATGATGAAATTTCTGAATTGATAAATTCTCATCAAATACAAACTGGAATAAAATTCTTACCGACCCTTCAGGATTCTGAATGGTTGTAGAGTTCTAGACAGAGGTTCCATCTCAAATTTTCCTAACAAGGTGTTCAGCAAAATGGGGAGGGCAATATAGTGCAGGAAGTAAAGAAAAAGAAGCCATCACTGTCTGTAGAATATAATGCCCAATAATAATGTTAGTCCTTACAAGTGTAGTCCCATTGAAATGTCTGGATTTACTTATGATTTCACTTGCCACCATTCAACAATTAATTCAATGAATTGAATCTGATTAGGGCTGACAAACAGGATTCTGGCCAATGTGTTCTTGAATCTATTGCATCATTTGTCAGTACTCTAAATCCAGCATCTGGCTAACCTGAAGTTCCTACAGGTCCCTCCTGAAATGTCAGTTGTCCCCATGTGAGAGGTTCACAAACCCATGTTCAACATCCACATACAGTGCCAACTTCTTTATAACCTTCAGTGCACAGTTCCAAGTCTTTGTAGTGCATCTGTTTTCAACAACATATAGAATCCTTGGGAGGTTTTGGGGTAACATATTTTCCCACACATACCTCTTCAGCTACAAAATGTGATAATCAGCAGTATATATCCAGCATTTTAGAAGAGGAGTTGGATAAGCCATCCTGCAATCCTTCTCCAACCCCATTATCAGTGTGAAAAAGGCCAAAAAGCCATAGTACACTGACAGCAAAGGCCCAACACACCAAGCTTGAGGGTGTTCCCCACCAAGTCTTGCATTTCATATCCAATGTATTAGACTAATTAGAAAGGCATTCCCCCCACCCCCAAATACACACATACTGTGAAATGACTTCTCCAGACCTCATTTTCATTAGCCACAACTTATAGCAACTGACATGATGCAAAGCAAAGCGTGCCAGATTTTTCACTAAACCATCTGTTAGATAGTAACGGTGAGATGTCAAAGCATATGGCTATTAAGGAGAATATATTTCCAATATTTCCTAGCTGTATAATGAGGAACAATCCCTTGACAGTGAAACTCTTCTTTCTAGGAGGTCTTGGGAAATCATCCAGAACAAATATGATGCACACACAAAATGTCACAGTGTATCTTGTATTTATTTCACAAAAGACAGTTTCAGCCTCAAGAAAGAAAACACAGTGGTTGCTTTGAGGAACATTCACCCCACCAAATCTCTCTGTCTCTTTCTCTCTCTCTTTCTGCCTTTCTTAAAACAGGTTCACTGGGCAGGAAACGTTCTCTCAAACCTTTTGAACCAGCAGGGATTCATTGGGTACCCAGTGAGTAGACTGGGAAGAAGAGAACAACCTTTTGAATGACCACTACTGCTGTTATTCAGGCTGTGTGAAATTGTCCTTCAGGCATACTGATCCTTGAGTCAAATTTCTTGCTTTGAGTCATTAGTTATTGCTCTAATTAATCACCTTGCATCCCAAGCCTGGGAGAAAGATGGAATACCAATCCAATCAAAACAAAATGTGAAATGTTAAATAGGCAGATCTTGGGAAAGTAACTTTTTTGGAGTACTGTTCACTGAATCCCCTCTGACTAGGGAGATTCTGGGAGCTGGAATCCAAGAAGTAATTTCCTAATATGTAAATGGACCTGTGTGTTATACCAAAAGACATGAATGTTAGAAGTTTGCAGCGTTTGCTTCAAAGAATGCTTGCCTGAAGTGTTGTATTATATCAAAAACATTTCTATGAATATCAATGAAATATAAATAACAAAATAATTGCACCTACTGCTGTTATTGCAAATTTGAACATCACTCACAATGGGTCTTTGTACATAACTGCTCAAAGATGTATTGAATTTATCTGAAGGGGCATGTAATGGAATTGTCTGTCTTCACGTAATTCTTACCTCATGTGGTTGCATACCACTAGATGTGGTTCCTAGTTCTTTGTGTGCATGAGAAGAAAGTGGGGACTACAGAAGCACCTTGCTTTTATTGCTAGCAGACAGTTACCTTTTTAACTGTCATTCACAGTTTTAAAAGTTCTTTATTACCACACCTCTGTCTGTTCAGTATTGACCTAAGAGTAGCGATGGATGAAAATTTCATTACAGACAAGCATTTGCAAACATTTTTAACAAGCAAAATAACACACACACACACACACACACACACACACACTTTTTAAAGAATGATGAAAAATATGGCAGTTTTTGTGATTATATGGCAGGGACATATAAAGTTACCATTTCCTTCTTTTAAATTCATCCCTTAATCAACATTAACAAAAGCAAAGTGGGACCTCACAGGCACAGTAACCTGATGTCATGGTTTTGTCAAATATACTCCTTTGATTTGGGGAGTCTCTGGTTTCATTCTTCATTTAACAAGATGGTTTCTCCCTGGTTTTGTGATAGTGTAAGAAAATAGAAACAAAATAGAAAATTTAAAAGAAGCCTTCCTGTGTGTCTGATTTCTCTTTAGTCTTCTGTCTTATTTTCTGGAACATATCTAGGGTACCTATTGGGTACTCCATGTGGCATTTGAAGCTGGGAGTAAATCCTACTTCATTTTCTTCATACTGAAACTCTAGAATCTAGTAGACAATGAGATCTTATAGCACCTTTGAGACTAACAGTCTAGTAGTCATTCAAAGATATAGCTGTGTTAGTCTGTAGAATCAGTATGTAGAGAGATCTTGTAACAGCTTTGAGACTAACTGAAAGAAAGAAGTTGGTAGCATGAGCTTTCGTAGACTTCAGTCTACTACCTCAGATGCTTCTGAGAAAGTAGACTGAAGTCTACACAAGCTCATGCTACCAACTTTTGTCTTTCAGTTAGTCCAAAGGCACTAAAAGATGTCTCTGCACACTGAGTCTATTAGTCAGAGATATACCCCTCCTATATTTGCATGTAGAGACATCTGCATGTCAGGGGTATACCTACAAGGGGGCTAAATATCTAAATGAAAATTCAGCCTCTTCAAATGAAATTACTTACACAAAAACTACCTCTCATTGCAACATTTACTCAGGAGAGATTCAATTTGCATCTTATTAATGCTGTGATACCGCATTTATTAGCTAAACACTAAAAAGGGGCAGCAGTAGTAGGCTTATTTCTTGTAAAACAACAAGGCTGTGCTTTTTTATTTTTGTTTCCAGAAGATCTGGAAGCAGGGACTTTTGTTTTGTTTTGGCCTGGTTTGGTTTTAAGGAAATTTAGAATCCAGGCCAGCTAATGTTCTATGTGGGTATCAGGTAGAATACTTAGAATCTGGACAAAATATGGATAATCCAGGAATATGGCGACCCCACACAGAATCCAGGGCCCTCATAATTTTGGCACTGGCTGTGCCAGTGTCACAACATATAGAGATTAGCTATATAGGGATTCTGTGTTCACTCAAAATCCAAATCCCTTTCATCTGAATGGAATTAGAAGCAGATCCAGAACTGTGTGATGTTCTGGTTGCATTCGTCTTTAAAACAATTTAATCAGGAGCAGAACAGAGGAGGTTCAAAAAGGAAAAAATGTCAAGGAACCGTAAGACATTTGTGTAGCTTGCTCTCTTCTTAAGGCCATTCCAATTTGGGGCATGGACATAACTGAAAGGATTGCTTCATATGTGGCCAAACTCTGAGGTCATGCTTCACATTTCACTTAGGTAGAGTCCCATTACAGTGAGTGAAAACTGGAACAGCAATATACAATACGTTAGGACTTCAGGACCCAGCCAAAATTAAATACTGTAATCTGATATCTTCAATGCGCATACACACTTAGAAATGGAGCAGTGAAACTCCATTGAATTTGCCAATTGTATTTGATACAGACAATGATAAAGGTTGCCTGAGTAAACAGAAAACCATAATTTCTGTGGCATATTTTCATTACAAACCATTAGCCCAGATTCACAAACAGGAACTATTCTCAATAAATATATTTGCTATATACTTTAACATACAGTTTTTGCAACAGTCATAACCTTTTGTTGTGGTAACATCAGAAACAACTTGAAACACTCCAGTGCTTAACCAGGAAATCTTTATTGTTAGAGGTAAAATCTTGAAAATCCAGGCCCAAAACTGGGACCTCATATGAAGGGAGGGAGATTTAACCACATGCTTTTTCTCCTCCAGCACTTAGTGAGGCCATACCTCAACACTATTGTTATTATTGTGTGCCTTCAGGTTGACTCCAACATATGGCACATAGCAACTTAGAGTTTTCTTGATGAAATTTATTCAGGGACGGTTTACCATGGTCTTCCGCTGAGGCTGAGAGAATGTGATTTTTGCAAGGCCACCCAGTAGGTTTCTGTGGCTGATCAGGGATTTGAACCCTGGTCTCCCAGAATCCTAGTCCACCTCTCAGACCACCACATCGCACCAGTTATACCCATATGACTATAACAGTAACTAAAATATGTCATGCTCATCATTATAAAAGTCACTAAAAAAATTACAATTACACAACAAAAGTAGCAAAGTTATGGAATTGGTTGTATGTTGCAATAAGGACAAGAGCTCACTTATCACCACCTTGACTCATTATTTTTTCAACTATTTTAGCCTCAGTTGGCTGGCTTCAACTTTGTACATACAACTGTATATCTTGCTTTACTTTAGATTTCTGTTGTTTTGTTGGCTTGTCTGTGTCCATAATAGATATAATATGAGAGTAAAGTTATTCCTGATGAAGCAACAGCCATAATGAAATTCAGTTATACTCTAATTCCTGGGGAAATGAATTAATTAGAAAGGTAGTTCAGTTTCTCAACTCCAGAACTATTCATGGTAAAGATGCATCTTTTATGCTGACACCAACCAAAACTCATCCAATGAAAAACAAGTACTGCACATTCTTGCTTCACAACAATTGCATGTTGGCACTTAAAATCAAGCAACTGTTACAAATCCATGTTAATATATCACCTTTAAAATGCCTTTTTGCATAGTCAGAATTAAAAATGATCCTTGCAAGATGTACGCATAATATGCATACCAAAATGTCAAGCAAGCTTGGTAAAAAACATGGCATCTTTTTTAAAAGGGTTGAAATAACAGGGCTAATGCAAAAGATAGCTTCACTTTTTAATGGCACCATTATTTACCTCCTATTATTCTCTGAATGGCTACCTCTATTAAATTGTCAAGAACTAATATATGTTTCTGCAGAAATATGTTCCTTTCAGGTTTTCTCACTATGTCACAAATGGATGCAAAGCAATGAAGTTGTTTCCACAGGGATTAGTCAACGTACAGTTGGGATGTACACTATTCATACCCTCATAAAGCACTCTGAATTTTCCCAACACTCCACTTTGGGAGGAGGTCATTCAGAGTTCTGTTTGTTCAGAAGGTTGATAAATTAAGTTTGCAGGTTAGTGAAATGGGATTAGGAAGTGGGAAGGAATACCTAGTGAAAGTAATAAACAAAGAGGGGGACGGAGGCTACAAATCCCCAGATACCAAGCCAACACTTTCTTTCATATCTTTATTTAATTTTGAATGTTTTCTAAAGAAATATATCTTTAAGCTGGTTAGATTCTCCATCCTCAAGGTACAGGGTGCCTAACTTCAACTGTTTCTAATACAAAATAAATGCAAACTATTTCTAGTAATCCTTTAAAATACATTGAAGGCAACAGATCCTGTCAGATCTTGGAAGCTGAGCAGGGGCAGGTCTGGTTACTACTTGGAAAGGACACTATCAGGAAATACCAGGCACTGTAGAAGAATAACGTTGTGCAAAACCACTTGTGAGTCTTCCAAACCCTATGAAATAAGTCAGCAAGCAATTTGAAGTCATATACTTTTTAAATATTTCTTGCCCCAAATAATAATAATAATAATTTTTATTTCTATCTTCCCGCCTCTCCCGATGGAAATAGTCAATTACAATTGAACAACTCTTGTTAATTGAGGCAGAATCCTTTACAGACACCCCACAACCCTAGGACGTACTCTGTATGTCAAAATGGTGGCGCCCTGTCTATATGGGTGCTGCCATTTTGATGTGACGGACATGCTGCGTCCAAACGGCATGGCGTGGGCATCACATCCTGGCGCCGCTGCAGGGCGCTTGTGGTGCCCATTCAGCGGCGCCAGAAGGAGCTCCATTTTGGAGCTCCTTCCACTGTGTGTATCGCTGGTGCAGCCTTTAAACAGCCATGCGAGTGATACAGAGAGAAAGGGGCTGAGCGGCCCCTTTCTCCCTTTCCTCGCTGCTGTTGGGGTGTCCTTGGGGCATGAAGCCCCAAGGACACCCCTTTCCAGGCTGCGGGGAAGCGGCATTTTGCCGCTTCCCCGAGGCCAGGAAAAACAGCAGATCGGGGCCTCCAGAGCTGCCGCTGTGGCAGCTGAGGCCCCGATCCATTGAGGAAAGGGGCAGGTGCAGGCCACCCCAAGGGTGGTCTGTATCCCGCCTTAGTTTGTTGGGCATGTCCTACCTCAATGTCAGAGGGTGAATCTACTCTGTAGAAATAATGCAGTTTAACACTATTTTAAATGTCATGGCTCCATACTATAGAATCCTGGGGTTTCTAGTTTGGTGAGACGTCAACAAACTTTGGAAAAGAAGGCTAAAGACCGTGTAAAACTACAAATCCCAGTATTCCATAGGATGGGCCTAATATACTTAAAGTGGTATAAAATGGCATTATTTCTACAGTTTAGATGTCCCAAGAATCAGCCTGGAACTGGATTAAGACCACCAGAGAAAGAACCTGGTTAGGACTGCCATGTCTCATGGCACTGGCTGAAGCCTCCGGAAACTGCTGGGCTTCTCTGGAGCTTCAAGCAGGAAAACAAATATGAGAGCTTAGTTTCACTAGAGGAGAAAAATGCTGGTTATTGTATAGACGGTGATTTTAAAACTGACTACACATCTCTACCCATTGTCATCTGGGGCCTGCATACCCTCTACTAATCTTGATTTGTCGGGGACAGTACTGATTTATCCTCTGTTGGCTCACTTTTCAACTGTTTTTAAAATGTCCATCTCATCCTCCCACTTTCCTTCTTTGCCCTCAGCTTACTTCAGTTGCTGCACTCTTAAGCTCAAAATACAAAATTAGTTTGCAGTCAGGTAACTTGACAGGGGAAAGAGGAGAGGAAGTTCAGAATCTTACCCTTCCCAGCAGGATCGGGCAAAAACAAACTGTGGCAGCCTCTCCCAATTTATTTTTTCTTGCAAATAAATTTTGCTACCATGATTACACTCTGCTGTTGCTCAGCCATAAACATCCTAGTTTTCATCTGTGAGATGTTGAAGGGTATGTGCCAGGGCTATCCAGTTTAGCCCAAAGATGTCTGTTTGTGTGTTGAGTTTGTACAATGAAAGTTTACCAAAAGTGAGGGACAGATACAGGGGAGAAAAAGTGGGTGCATGCACTTGGGCCCGTAATGTCAATTGAAGCAAGGGAATGAACTATTGGGACCAAAATTCTATATCAGCTACTTAGGGTGTGTGTGTGTGTGTGTGTGTGTGTGTGTGTGTGTGTGTGTGTGTTAGATAACCTCTTCTGGCCCATCCTGCCCCCAAAATCCAATGCAAACATCATTCATGCATATTCTGATCTCCAACAGAACTAATCTCCTTGTCCCCCTGCAGCTGATGCACAGTAAAGTAGGTTGGAGGTGGGGGAGTTACAATCCAAGCAATAGTGTCACAATCATGAATACACAGTGATTTGTCTAGATTTACTCATCCATAGCTGTTTTGTATTCATGATGGCTATTTAGTCATGGCTTTGACACCATGGTCATGATTGCAACTCCCACCCCAAACCTATTTTACTGGGAATCAGCTATATAGAGAATAGGAGCACCATTCTGCCAATGATTATGGGATGGGTGCATGATGTTTCCATCAGATTTGGGGTAGCCGGGTGAGCAGAGGTTACTTAGGAGATTATTGCATGGCCATTTTTGCCTGAGCCGTGCATGGGATGGGATCAGGCTGGAACAGGGAAGAACGGGTTATATCACACACAAAACTGTTTGACATGGGAGACCCTATTAGCATGAGTGCTACCATCATCATAGTCTACAATCCCACAATCTACATATCATACAGTCCTATCAACACAGAAAAATAGTGCCATTGATGAGATCTGAACTAATGCTATTTTAATTCATGGCGATGTCCATTTCACTTTCTCATTGACTTTTTTAAAAACTCATATTCCTTTCATCTTGTCTATGATGCATAGTCAATATACAGTGGTGCCTCGGGTTACGAAAATAATTCGTTCCGCGGCCGCTTTCGTAACCCGAAAAGCCTTCGTAAGCCGAAAACCCATAGGCGCTAATGGGGAAAACCATTTAAAATAGCGCCAGAGTTTTTTCGTAACCCGAAAAAACTTTGGTAACCCGAAACAATAAATCCCTATGGGATTTTTTCGTATCCCGAAAAATTCGTAACCTGGGTATTTCGTATCCCGAGGTACCACTGTATACCTAAATGGTGAAGAATGATAGGAACTGCAGTCCAACTGCATCTGCAGGGCCACTCATAACCCATCCTTGATGTTCAATTTCTTAAATTCTTATCCAAACCTAAACTGAACAAAATTCTTACTCTTTCCTGATTTTGACTTTTTAAAAATGAACATAAAGGCTTTAAAAGAAAATTACATAATTCATCTCTTAAGCAGAGCAAAGGGGGAAGGGAGAGACTATCATTTGAGCCATTTATTTCTGTTTCTAATCTACATTCTGCAAGAATAAAAGATGTGTGTTTTTTAAAAAAAATAACAACCAAATAGTAGGTAATTAATAGTAATATGTCTCAGAAATTCCTATTGTGGCATTGTTGAATGGAAAACAATACCACCAGTGGTGTTATTCAGTCACATATATGGTCTCTAGAGAAGCTGCACATTCTCTTTACTCAGAAGGCAGCTTTTTCAAATTAAAGTTAAGATATTACCAGGTCTGTGTATATAATCTTACACTATTGCTGTCTGTCAGAGGTTTCCTGTCAACAAATAGGGAACTTTAGACTTCAAGGCTGTCAAAGCCTGCATCTTGGGGGAGCAATAAATACACTTCGAAAGATAAATGAAATCCCAAAGGAGAAATTGACACAATGTTAAGAATGCTACTTTTCTCCACTTAAAAAACAAAGGAAAAGGAAAACAACTGACATTGGTTTTCTCTGCCCTGCCCCCATGGCCCTTGCATGCAAATTGATAATTTCATGTAGTTATCTGGAAATCACCTCTAGCC
Organism: Sceloporus undulatus; assembly: GCF_019175285.1. Classification (NCBI taxonomy): domain Eukaryota; kingdom Metazoa; phylum Chordata; class Lepidosauria; order Squamata; family Phrynosomatidae; genus Sceloporus; species Sceloporus undulatus. The sequence continues at coordinate 225,972,063 of NC_056525.1, forward strand.
CAAAAAGGGACCAGAATTTGTGACACCCCCCCCCCATTTGTTTAAAAAAATGGAGCAGGGTACTCAGCTTTATTCAATATAACAAAATGCAATAGACACTTGCTGGCCTAGCAGTATGAGCCTACATGTTTGAGTGTTGGAGTAGGACTATGGGAGACAAGGGTTCAAATGCCCACTCAGTCATGGAAACTCACTAACTGACCTTGTGCAAGTTGGATTATTTCATAATAAAGGGAAGCCAATGGCAAACCTCCTTTGAATAAATCTTTCCAAGGAAACCCTAGGATAGAGTCCACATATGTTGGAGTCAACTTGAAGGCACATAATAGTGGCAGAAAGGCCCTAGGAGCACAAACAAGTCAATAGGAAAAAAATAGTATTGTAAAGAGCAATATATGGTCTGTAAACCGCTTTGATCTATGGAAAAGCGGTATACAAATAAAATTTATTTATTATTATTATTATTATATCCTCAGTGTTCTGCTAACTCTGCCTTGTAAGATCTTAATAGAACCCTTCTAATTAATCACTAAGCCTTAGTCAAGCTGTAAAAAGTTTGGAGACCTATTAAATTTTGGTGTAAAAGCACTGTGCTTTTGATTAACCTGAACATTCCCATCTAAGGGCCTCTGATGTGGACAAATCCAATTTTGACTATCAAAGCAGTTATTATAGTACAGTATCGCCCTCGTGTTTCCTTACAAAAATGATTATGAATCAGAAGAAATGTAAGACTCCCTCACTCTTAAGCAATCTTTCTGTCAGGTTGCCAGATAAATATTTACAGCACACTCAAGAATTAGCTGGATGCATTTGACTTAAATCAGGAAAACTCTTTCCAGACATGGAGGTCATGAAATATGTTATCAACATCCAGGACCGGCCTTCAAAAATCACACAGGAGGTGAACTGCCACATGGCTGCCCTGGGCTACTTTGACTCAAGACCTTCTGATAATGTGTTGGCAGTTTTCTCATTCTATGAAAAATGCAGTGTTTCATACAGAATACAAGAAGTTTCTTATTTAATTTTATTTTATTTGGCGACTATAAAATCTAAGTTTGAATATACAAGATTTTGAAATGCTAAGCTTTGCTTTCACTGAAGAAATGTTAAGCTTTGCTTCCACTTTCTCAGTGAAGGAATATTACAAGTATAGCATCTTTGACTGAGCGATATATCCTTTCCTTCCTTCCTCCCAAGTAAGAAGATCCCACTACTTTCCGAAACAGTCTGTCAACAGCTCAAATCATGTGTAGCCAAAATATGATTCCATGTAATTTTGCACATTAGGCTCTAGTCCTGCCCTTTCAAGCAACAGAAAATGGGTCTGCTCCTTCTTTTATGCAACACCCCTTCGGATATTTAAAAACAGGTCTATCATGACTTCTGTCCTTTGAACTAATCTTATGCAATTTCTTCAACTATTCCTCATAGGACTGGGGTTCCTACTTTAAGGCACCGGAAGGAGCATTTGTTGTGGTTGTTGTATGCCTTGAAGTCATTTCCAATTTATGGGGGCCCTAAGGTCAATCTATCATGGAGCTTTCTTGGCAAATTTCTCCAAAGGGGGTTTGCTTTTGCCATCTTCTGAGGCAGAAAGACTGTGACTTGTCCAGTGTCACTTATCTATGCCATTTTTGTATCTTGAACCTGTCGTATAGATTTTTATGATCAGTTTTATAACTATGTCTCATTTTTAGGTACTGTACTTCTAATGTACTTATATTGTTTTGCATTTATATGACATCTATACAGTACTCTATATATATGTGTGTGTGTGTTATATATATATATATATATATATATATATATATATATATATATATATATAACACATTTCAGATTCTGTGTTATTACATTTTAGCTCTTTTCTAATTGCTATAGATTTCTATGCTTATATTAGTAATCTGAGCCATTAAATAAACTGAATTTAAACAAGTGTTAATTCACCATTCAACAATTGATTCAATGGAGCTACATTAAGTGGGATCAACCAATAAGATCCAGTCCATTGGTAGAAGCTTTGACCTTTCTGTCAAGGATCACAGCTGCCTTGTGAGGTAAAACATCATGATTGACTGTCATGGGTACACAACACAATTCTAATCCTGTTTGTTTTGTTTCCATATCTGCCCAATGGATTTGGACTCCTGGGTGAGCCTATTTGTTTTCAAAAGAAAACATCTTCATTCCATCACAGTTCTATTTTTACTCATAGTAGATACTAACTGCTGGCAGACAAGAACGTGATAGTGTGAATTCCCATGCTGTCTCTTAGGAAAGAGATAATTGATGCAGCCCTTCTCTCCTTCTTATCTCCCAGGGTGTTTCACTATAAAATACAAGCACCATTTTGATTTGTGGCTGTTTAGGCTGGGTGGCCCAAACAGCTCCTCCGAGGTGTTAACAACTACATAGCTGATTCTTTTTTTAAAGTACAGAGACAACATTATTGTGGATCTACAGCTTTAGTATTATGCCAAAGGAAAAGAGCTAGTCTGTGAAAAGATTCAAAGTGCATACACTTGACAGCCTTTTATTTAAAATGGGATTTGCTTTCCTGTGAAAAAACACCTGAACTTGGTGAGACAAATATCTTTAGCAGCACCACCAATATTATCAAAAGTATGACAATAAGCAAAAGAAAATATGTTTTCAAATATGATCACAAATCAAGGATAATATGCATTCAGTTGCAGAGCTTGGAGTCGTTACTTTTTGGAACAACACCTAGAATTCCACAGCCAGTATTTTCTGGAAATTTTAGTCCAAAGAAAGGTAATTTTCCAAAACTCAGAGAGTCAATTCTATGTTTGTTTTATCAGAAGGAATTCCTCTCATGTTCAGTGAGAGGTGTGGGAATTGTAATTTTGTGAGATATAGTATTTAGACTTCTCTGTTAGAGAGCTCTGGTGCCACTACAAACTAATTTCCCAGAATTCCATAGCATTGAGCCATGGTAGTTAAAGTGATTTCAGACAGGATTATTTATGCAGTGGGGATGCGGTTGCTCTCTGGATATCTCAGAATGTATGGGCCTCGACAGGCCGGCCATTAAGGCCAGCCTGGGGGCAGAGTTGGCGTGTGGCACCCACATGATGCATGCCCTGACTCTGCCCCAAGGCCAGTATGACGCCGCACACATGTCCATATGACATATAGTTTTACAGTGCTTCTCTGGTGCTGCGTCTACATGATGCATCGCCAAAGGAGAGCAGAAAAGACACATGCTGGCAGCTATGGTTCCCTTTCTGGGGCACAAAATGGACCTGCTTTTTGCAGCTCCTTTTTGCATTGTGGAAAGGAGAGATTGGGGCTGTGGCATGTACTGGCCACAGCCCCAATCCGGCAGCTCAGGCCACTTCTTAGGGGCAATCTGTCAAGCCCCCATGTTTTCATCATTGTCAAGTTCCATAAAAAGAACAATTAAAGGGTGCTTGAGAAACCTTTTAGAATCCTTAGTCAGCATGGCCACTGGAGTTCCTGGTAGTGCTCAAAAAAACTTTTCAAAGCCTGCTACTATCCCCCCCCCCCCCCCCGGCTTTCCTAGAACTGAGACAGAAATTAGAGAGAGATACACAGAGATAAATCCTGTGCTGGGCTTTTGGGGGTCTTGAAGAAGAAAACATAAATATCTACCTTAAATGGATAACTAAATGTAAAGTGAATCGTTTAACTATGACGTACACTCCTTATTCCAACATTTTTTTCTTTTTTAAAAGAACCAATAACTGTTAAGTTCCAGCATCAGCCCCCAAATCAAGAGTAGTAGCTGCATCTTGCCAGTATTAGTTGAATAGGATGAATGAGAATGGTGTTGAAAGTCAGGAGATGACATTGATTCATTAAGCTGGAAATGGAGCTATTGATAGTGGTGTGAGAAACTAGACAGAAGACTATAAATCAGGAACATAAGAAGATGGAGAATAAATTGTAACTGCATAATTTTGGATCAAAGTAGAACCTGTTCTTTCTTCTACAGTACAAGGATTTTAGAATTAACTAAGCTCATAGAAAACAATAGAATAACTGGAAAGAGACTCTGGCTTGGATTGAAAAGACAAATTAACTTCCACCCTTCCTTGAGAGTGTGCTGTGTTGAACTTAGTGGGCTTATTTCTGCCAGACAGGGGTGGTTGCGGAAATACGTTACCATTCACCCCCCAACCCATATTGCTCAAAAGCAGCCTCTGATAAATCTGTTCAGTCAGCATTCCTGAAGAAATTGGGGGGGGGGTGGGGGTGATTGGGAACTGTAATTCAAACATTTATTTATAGCATCTGCCTTGAATAATGTGAGACAGAAGACTGTGCACTGTAAGCATCCAAACCCAGGTCTTATTGGCCTGTTACAGACTGCCAAAAAAGCTGTTTCGGGTCTCTTTGGAGGTATGCTGTTTAATGATGCATGGGATCCTAAGAGTCCGGAGCTCGCGCCAAAGCCACACCATTCCTAAGCACTGGAGTGAGCTTTGGTGCAGCTTCTGGACTTAGGACCCATGCATCATTAAACAGCATACCTCCAAAGAGACCCGGAGCAGCTTTATTTGCCAGTCTGTAACAGGCCATAGATCTTTTCTTCTCCAGTGGGCCCTGCAGCTTTGTCATCTTGCCAAGGTAGCTGTCCAACCCAACCCACCCAAAGGCTTCAGAGAGTGCTTCCAGTGGAAGACAAAAGAAGGGAAACAGGAAAATTTCCTACTGCACATTTCTTTAAATTGATTTATCATTATGCAAAGTGACTTACTCACGATAAGATACTAGCTTTTACTTTTTTTAACAGGACATAACACATGGCCAGCTAGTGCTAAACCAGTTAATTAAGCTTGTTTGTATAGAAATAAATGGCTTACCCAACAAATCTAAAGTTTTGCACCATCTCAACTGCTTGGCTAACAAATATTTGTTACCGGAGTTGTTTGCTATTGTTTTATTTTCCCATCACAAGAACTGTGAGTTGGCTGCTTAACATGAGGATACAACTCGGATCACAGCAGTCTTTCCAAACCAATACACTCCACATGTAGGTTATGACAATCCCATCAGTAGTGCATCCATTATTGGTAAAGAGCTAGACATATCTTCATATTACAGCTGTTTGCAGGCATGCCCCACTGAGGCACCTGACACACTATCACCACTACAGGTCACTTCGCTCTGAGATCCAAACAAGATGCCCAGTGCTCTGATACATGGCTAAGCACTGTAAATAAGGAGACCTTGTCTGGGGAATTTATCATTAGCTCAAACAGAGGAGCGGTCTCTATCCTATGTATACGAAGGTAGCCAAGGTAATAGGTCAACAGAGACAAGTTTTATGAAAACTGAATATGTTTATTATTCATTCACACATAAGACAATCATACACTCACAAAATCATCCAAGAACTCAGGAATATATAAGTTAGCGCTGGATAGTTAACATGAGACTTTCTAATGGTTATATTCACTGTATTGGCGGTGCTCCAGGTCCAGATGGATGAAGACTCAGCAACACGGAGGGGAAGGAAGGAGGGGGGAGTGGATGGAACTATATCAGAACCAGACTGACATGAAGCCTGTCTGAATCTAACATGGAACATAGACAAAAGATGTAGGGACCTTAATAGGCAAAATCTTGCCTCAGGCAAAGAGTTGTTTCCACATTTCAAAGCAAAGCCAAATCTACATATTAAAGATTGCTTGATCTATAGAAGTCTTCAAGGTGAGAATGGTTCTGGCCTGGCAAAGCATCCTGGCATCTAAATCTGCCTCAAAGGTGTAAATGACTCTTTTTCTGTTGGCAACTCCTATCTGGGCCTCTTGATCTAATTCAATAGCCTACGTGACCTGTCCGTCTTGCAGTGAGGGAGAACTCTACATCAGGTATCCCATCAGCACTCTGCATAGGGTCATCAGAGAAAAGTCATACACATTTAGGATTTTAAGGCACCAATGCTGGTAACAGCACTTCATTCTGAACTCAGAGTAATAACTGGCAGCTGTGGTGGACATACCAGGCAGCTCAGCAGAACCCATTTTGAACAGCCACCCAGTGCCGGAATGGAGGGCTCTAGATCTTCTGGGAAGATCAGTGGAAATTAGAGAGGTATTGAGAGCCAGCATGACATAGTGGTTTGAGTGTTGAACTATGACTCTGCAGACCAGAGTTCAATTCTTGTCTCAGTAATGAAACCTACTGGGTGACCTTGGGTAAGCCACACTCTCTCAGTCTCAGAAATGGCTATGGAAAATTTCTGAACAAATCTTGCCAAGAAAACCCCATGATAGGTTCACCTTAGGGTCACCATATGTCAGAAATGACTTGAAGGCACACGACAACAACAACATACCCCAATTCTGGTGGCAAACAGGCCGGATATTGTCCTGTCTGCTCGTACTTTTAGCAGGGTAGGGAACATGTGTTGCCTGGTCTCCCTGCTGAGACAATGGGGGAAGGCTGTTTTACCCATGATATGTTATGAAACTTTTACTATTTTTAAGTAAACCTGCTTTGTGTGGTTTTGAAAAAAGACTAAGCCTGCTTTGTTTCTTAGCTAAAGCCTGAAGCGGTAAAGGTGTAGGATTAGTGGCTGTTTATCTTCTGCTTATGAATATGCATTACTCTTCTTGTGAGATACAGTATTATCTCAGAAAGTCCATAACAGTTGGATGGATATGTAGGTGGCAGTTTAGAACTTCTTGGGGTTTCCCAAAGACCTCTGGGAAAGCTTAGGTTTTGTTGAAGCTTCTTCATATGGTCTCCTTAAATATGTGCAAATATTACAGACACCATAATCCTACTGCTCATTCTCATCCTGGTACCTCTGTTCCTAGAAATGTTTGACATTCAGGCAAGCGGGCAGCTTGTTCTCATAGTAAGAGACCACCCTTCATGAAGATGAACACTTTGCTTAGACTCAATAAGCACAGCTGTTTCTCACACTGTGAGTAGGAATCCATTTTTTTACTTTGTCTTTGAAGTGGAACATAATCTATTTCACCCTGGGTGAAAATAATAATCCAGGTTTGACAATGTAATCCTCCTCTATTATATCTCTATTAGGAATATGGCTTCCAGCACTAGCTCAGTACTTTTTCTGTTCTCACGTTTGGCTCAAACATGCAACTCTCAGTGGCTTAAGCAATAGCTCTTTTGATTTGTTGTTGTTGTGTGTCTTCAGGTCATTTCAAATTTATTGTGACCCTATTGTTGTTGCTGCTGCTGCTGCTGTTGTTAAAAATCAAAACACAGAGATAAACATTGTAACAGAAATATTAAAAAAGATGAGCATGCAAAGAGATCTTGTAGCACCTTATCTACTGAGATCTTGAGGAGGTCTCAACAGATAATGTCATCATTCTGCATCTGGCTATAGGGACATGACCAGATGCTTCTCTGGTTCTCCCCACTCTCTACCAGCCATCATGAATTCATTATGTTCCCATGCATCCAACAGCATCACAGACTTTCATGCACCGGACAGCATGCTGTTAATGCAATACATATGCACCAGCCATTCCATGCATAGAGGGCAAATTGTTCACCACAGCACAACAGACATATTCTGCTGGCACCGGAAGAAGCAGAGTGGCACTGTAACAAACCTCCTTTCTTATGTCGCAGGCTCTTGGGACTTTTATTCTCCCACCCCACTACCACCAAATTATGTGACAATTCTCCACCACCTCACAATGCTTTCCTTCTTTTTATCCAACACCCCTGTGGGTTTTTAATGGTCAGTAGCGTGAATGGATTTCAGAAAAACCAGGCCAAGTGGATAGATAAACAAAAATAAATGTTTATTTTGAAACAGAATAAGCAAAGGTAACTTTGGCAGGATGTTGTTACTATGGCCCATTAAAGACCGCCCAAAAGGGGCGGTCTCGGGCCGCTGCTGGTTGCAGCGCGGAGGAGTCGCAGCAGCCAAACCGCGCGACTCCTCCACGCTGCAAAGAAGGAGCACGAAAATTGCGCTCCTTCCGGCAACCTGGAAGAGACGCCGCAAGTGCCAAAGCGCTCAAGGAAAGTAGTTGAACATGCCTCTGCTGCTTCCTCTACTGACAGAGAAATGGTGGAGCACCACACTGGAAAAGTTTACACCACTGTAACTCACTAGCAGAAAGGCAGCAAAGGGGGATGTAGCATACAGAGATTTATATGATGAAAGCCCAGTGTAGCATTTCAGCCTACATGTGCATAGGATCTGTGTTTATGGGGCAAATATACACCCTGGCATCCTGTTTTTCTCCTTTCCATTTATTAAATGAACACCCTTTACAAACATGAAAGGGATTATTGCAGTACACCTCTAGGGTGTGTGTGTGTGTGTCGCTAAATATGTACTACAATAGCCTTGTCTATAGCATACAGTAGACATTACAATCATATATAGCCTTGGCTGGCTCATCATCTTTCATGCTTGCTAGAAATGTTAGTCTTTAGGAAACAACCAAAGTTAATAAACTACATGATCAACATATGGATATAGAAAAATGATTTACGGCATGTAAGAAAATAAGGAATATGATGCAAGAACACTCTGACTTGCAAGTTAAGGGTGAAAAAAAAAGATCAAGTGGATAATTTGAGCCTGTTCTTGTACAGCCAAAAATATTTAAGGATCTCTCATTACAAATGTTCACTATACTGATGGCTTTGAAACCTCAGGATGATGACTACAGAGACCAGTGTTCCTCTTGCGTGTGATGGAACTATGCCTGTGATTCTATCACAGTCTATATTTTTGAAACTTTACAAATCTGTAGCTGTAATGAAATACTGTTAGTGAATGACAAAGATGTTTATCTGGCACAAGGAAAAATCTTTTAATGTGTATTGCATGCTTCCAATGTGGATTGAGTGCTTCTGATGAACACCAGGAACTTTTGGTGTAGAACAAACACTTCTGATGCATATTGGTTACTCCTGTTGCACTCTGACACGTCCTAGTTGGTGTCGAAACACACATGAGGAGTGCCCTAATGTGCATTGGTACCCATTGCACTTTGGGAGCCAAGGCACATAAGGTACTCCACTGGCTACCATTGCACAATAGATGTTCATACATTGTAATGTCAAGGTAGCCCCTAGGTGAATATAGACTTTACAAAACTATTCAATTTGATTTCCTACATGTGTAAGTCCATTTATAAAAATATGTCCCATGCTGAATTTCAGCCTATATGTCCATATAATCCCTGCAATTGAGGGGGAAAGGGAGAATTATATACAGTAGTTATGCTACAATGCTACGGTATGCCTGCAAGGTTCCCCCCCACCCCCAAGTGTAGTATACAATTTTTGGAAGGTGCTAGAAATACAGTGCTAAAGATATGCAGTTTTTGCTCATGTGGTGGTTTGGTAGAACTCTACAAGTATTTTGAAAATGTGTTTTTTAAAACTCATAAAATAATACCTGGAGATACATTCATCCATACAATATGACTTGTGGAACTGAATTCGCCTTCTGTTCCTCTTGGATTTGTAGTGATAATGCTTTCCTAATGCACAGATGTCTTTTGTGTAATCTTGAGATCAGCCCTAGCATTGGGCAGAGCAAGACTGTTGCCTCAGGCAAAAAAAAAGTGTGATAAAAGAGAAGTCAATTGTTATTTACTTACAATTTTATGTCCATTGCCCTTTGACTGGCAGGCCTGAGGAAGGGCACATGTCAGATTACCTGCTTCATGTCCCAAAACAACCTGTCTGGCATTTGAGTACTATGAAACTTTGACTTGGATGGACAGAAGCCAATATTTGCCATGCTCAGGTAGTAAAATATCTTGGGGGCAACCATGAATGCTCTCATATCAAATCAGTCATGTGTATTTTTCTTATTAAATATCCTAGCTGAAATTCATTCTGAATTTTCAATGTCCCACATGCAAAGGAGGTATGGTTCCTCCTACACAAAGCTTGGGAAAGTTGCTTCTGCTATACTGTTGCCAGAATTCCTAACTGCCTGTAGGATCCTGACATTGGTAGTAGATTTTTTCCCAAGCTCAGTGGTCCTGCCAATTTGGTAAGGACTGTGTACATCTGCTCCTATGGGAGTGATATCACTGCAAGGATTATTGCTGCCAGCACCTTCTTTTCTTCACTCTGTCTTTTATTCAAGCCCTCCTACAAGAGAAGAAGCTTATCACACAAATGTTCTAATTTGGAGTTGATGTGAAATTTCACAAGGCTCATATCTAGAATGAACCTGGCCACCTAACAGGGATTTTTCTTAGGGCACGAGACCAGTTTTATCTCAAGCAACATTCACACTTAGGTTACTATGCCTGGTTTTCTGTCAGACTCCACCTCCCTTCTTAATAATCTCTCGTAATAACAATTTGCTTTTTATACTGGGATTTAAAAATGTGTTGACATTTACAGCTTTAGTGGAATGGCACAGACTCATTTATAACCCATTTACATCTGGGGAGATGGTGGTGTAAGTAAAACAAAGGTTACTTTATTCTAATGTGATCATCTTTTTTCAATTTGCACTTCATGTTTGTGCTTATTTTATTATTATTTTTAAATGTCTTTCTCTTCTTTTTAAAAACTTGATAATGACTATCCCAGATAAGTTGGAAGGGACGGATCAAGATTGGTTGCCATGCCAAGGATCCTAAAATGGACAATCAGTGAATTATCAACAAAATCATAAATAACTTTTCAAAAACATAGAATCAAATGTGCATTGAAGAATTTGGCCAAAGTGATTGTTCTTCTACTTGGGAGCAAAGCTGGGATTTAATTCTAATACTCAATAGATATGCATAGGATTACACTGTTGATCAACAGAACAATAATATCTGGGGGGGGGGGTAATAATAGAGAAGCTGAATTGTATTGATAATTCACTGGATGTGATCGTAAATGCAGTGGCTTAGTGGTTAAGATGCCAGTTCTGATGATCGGAAGATCAGAAGGTTGGCAGCTCGAGGCCCAAGGGCTTCATGTTGGGTGAGCTCCTGTCACTAGTCCCAGCTTCTGCCAACCTAGCAGTCTGGAAGCATGCAAATGCAAGTAGATAGATAGGTACCATTTCTTAGTGGGGAAAGTAACAGCATTTGGTGCAGTCATGCTGACCACATGACCACCAGAGCAGTCTTCAAACAACACTGACTCTTCAGCTTAGAAACAGAAATGAGCACTGCCCCTACAGTCAGTTATGACTAGACACTGATGTTAAGGGACTACCTATACCTTTTATGAGCATAAACCAAATATCATTCATTTATGCTTATCATAAACCAAGCATGAAAGCACGTGTTTTTACCCGTCCAGTTCACTGAACATCCACCTAACTAAATGCTCCAAGAAATAAGTCATGCATCCCCATATCATCCCACCTGTAAACTCTAGCAGGAAGAGCATTACCCATTATTTGTTCCTGATTTTATGTGACTCTGTTCTACTCATATACTGCTTATTTCAATTTTTTCCACAATACTGTTTATTTCTTTTTTTATTGTTAACAATATAATTTAAAATGAAGCCAGGCCAATAATGTGTTTATACAAGTTGAGCATGTTTGCCGTTCCACATGAATGGCTTTTTATTGGTTGCCTTCATCTTTATGCATGCAAAGAGATTAGCTAAAAATAAAAAAGAAATACAATGTTTTAAATGTAGTCCCTTTGCTCTATTCTCAAGCTGTACATCTCATACTTTCAGTTTTGAGTTTAGCTAAAGGATGCATAATGTTACACTGAAGCATGTTAACCCCATTTTGTAACATCAGCACTGAAGAGCTCATAACATTTTCATTTGCTGTTGGTAAAAAAAGGTCTTGTAGGGTGTACAAGCAACCTAGCCTATATACGAATATAGAAAACACAAGAATCCTATTCAGGCATTCAGGTTACTCATGAAATGGAGGAAAGTGACAAGATGCAGTCTAGCTGTGTCTCCTTTGTCACTGGAGCTGGTCCCACCTTGATCCGCAGGGAGAGGCAAGAAATAGAAATTATTATTATTATTATTATTATTATTATTATTATTATTATTATTACCATTAGGCTGAGTGAGATCATGGACATAGCCAGGATTTTGGAAAGGGGAGGGGGTTCCAGACTAAGCAGCACACACCATTCATTGTATCTAACAGAAGGGGGGGATCCAGACCCCACAGAATCCTCCCCCCCCCCCCGGCTAGTTACTTGGCTAGACGGTTACTTAAACAGCTGTGTGCTTTGAGACATGTGTACTGAAAGTCACCCTATTACTTTTGTTGTAACTGAGGTTGTTGTCTTGTCATCACAAGTTTTGAAGAAAGAGTCATCTGACAGCCCTCTTGGATTTTGTGCATGAAACTGCAGCAGTACCATCTCATTCTTATAATAATAAATAATAAAATATTTAGTTATTTCCTGCCTCTTCCGTTTGGAGATCGAGGTGGGTAACAACAGAGTTTATGATACACAATATAAAAACAATAAAACCCACAAAACCCTGACGCAACCCTCCCTCCCAAACTATAAAATTAACATAAAACATGATTAAAAATATATAACAATACAATAGAACATTACAAGATTATTCTACAATCCGCGAATGATGAGGAGATATAGTAGGAAGGACAGATGGAATCGGTTCTGGGTGGTTATCACTCAGGGAAGGCCTGTTGGAAGAGAAGGGTTTTTGTCACTTTTTTAAAAGCCTCCAATGAGGATAATTGGCGAATCTCTTCTGGCAGGTCATTCCAAGCTTTAGGAGCCATAGCAGAAAAAGGCCTCCAGGAGATCACCGCCAATCTGGTCTTTTTTGGATGTAAAAGATTTTTCCCGGAGGAACGGAGTGTACAGGAAGGAATATATGGGAGGAGGCGTTCCTTCAAGTAGACTGGACCCAGGCCATGTAGGGATTAATAACCAACACCTTGTACTGAGCCCGGAAGCTAATAGGCAGCCAGTATAATGACTTTAGAATAGGTGTAATTTGATTTTCTGGTGACCAGTCTAGCTACCATGTTTTGTATCAATTGAAGCTTCCGGACATGGCACAAGGGTTGCCCCATGTAGAGTGCATTACAGAAATCAAGACGAGAGTTTACCAGGCCATGTACAACCATTTCTAGATCCCGCTGCTCCAGGTAGGGGCACAACTGGTGTATCAGCCAAAGCTGATAACAGGCGCTCCTGGCTGTTGTGTCAATCTGCATCTCCAAGCTGCGGACGCAATCCTTCAGGGGAAGTGTGACCCCATCTAGGACTGGCGAACATATCTCCATACCCGGGTTGGGGTTACCTATCATGAATACCTCCGTTTTGATTAGATTCAACTTAGGTCTATTTTCCCTCATCCAATCCATCACCGACCTCAGGCAGTCATTCAGAGGAGAGATGCCCTCCTTGGTCACTGAAACAGTCCGAGGCATAGAGAAATAGATTTGGGTGTCATCAACATACTGATAACACCCCACTCCATGTCTCCGGATGATCACACCCAGCGGCTTCATGTAAATGTTGAATAGCATTGGCAAAAGTATTGCACCTTGAGGGACACCCACACTGAGTTTCCTCTTGGCCAAACAACTGTCACCAAGCGACACCATCTGGAACCTGCCCAAGAGATAGGACTGGAATCACTGCAAAGCAGTGCCTCCAATTCCTAGTTCCCTCAGGCGTTCCAAAAGGATTCCTGGCGAGCGAAGGCAAGCCGGGAGGAGGAGGAGGCGGCTGGGATGCGTCCCAGCTGCCTCCTCCTCGGCCTTCACTCGCCGGGAAAGGGCCCCGCGGAGCCCTTTCCTGGTGAACCAAGGCAAGCCAAGAGGAGGAGGAGGCCCCTTGGCACCGCGGCAATCGCCGCAATGACGGGCAGCCCCCCACACCCTTTCCTGGCCTGGGAGCAGGCTGAGGCTTCCTCCCAAGCCGGGGAGGAGAAGGAGGCCCCTTGACACCGTGGCGATCGCCACGATGTCAGGCGGCCCCCCACACTCTTTCCCAGCCTGGGAGCAGGCCGAGGCTTCTTCCCAAGCCGGGAGGAGGAGGAGGCCCCTTGGCACCACGGCGATCGAGAGACAGCGGGAGGCCCGAAAATGGCAGGGAGGAGGCGGAACGGGCACATGCCCGTTCCGCCTTCTCCCTCACCCCCCGTGCCTGGCGAAACTGCGCCGCGTGTCACGGGTTCGCCATCACGGGTCTATGGTATTGAAAGCCACTGAGAGGTCCAAGAGCACCAACAGGACCACACTTTTCCTGTCAATGCACAGAAGGAGATCATCGACCAAGGCGACCAGGGCAGTCTCAACCCCATATCCCGACCTGAAGCCAGTTTGAAATGGATCAGGATAATTGGTGTCATCCAAGGCTGTTTGGAGCTGGTTTGCAACCGCCCTCTTGATCACCTTACTCAGAAGGGGAAGTAGAGATACTAGTCGATAATTGTTTTTGTCCAGGGGATCAAGGGAAGGTTTCTTTAGAATGGGTTTTACCACTGCTAATTTTAGACTAGATGGAAAACAACCTTCCCTGAAGGAGGCATTGATTATAGATTGTAAGGCAGATTCAGATTCATGTCAGGCAGAAAAATGCTTTGGTCTGAATGTATCTTTCATGGTCTTTGGTGAACTCTATGAGTGGAAGAAATGCTCTAAAATTCAAAATTGTCCACATGAGTGGCTGAGATAATGACACCTTTGTTTTCTGATGATTCAGTCTATAAAAACAATAAACTGGATAAAATTTTATGCATATTTTTAAAAAAAAACATTATGTATAAAATTACCTTCAGACTATGTGTATAAAGTGTATACAAAACATACATGAATTTCAAGTTTAGACTTGGGTCAACTCTCCAATATATCTCATTATGTATTTGCAAATATTCTGAAATCCAAAATCCAAACTACTTCTGGTCCCAAACATTTCAGACAAGGGAGAGTCAACCTGTACTTTATTCAAGAATGTTGAATTCAACAAAGCATATAGCTAGGGTTTGTGAAGATTACTTTTTGGACAGCAGCTCCCAGAAACCCTCACCCAGCATGGCCACTGAGAATTCTAAGAATGGTAGTATAAAAAAAGGACTTTCCCAAGCCTTGGATAGATCTAAGATACTAGAATGGATATAATTTATAGAGTGGGTATCAGTTTGAAGCATACGTGAACTTATAATTGTGGCTGCCTCTGCATTCCAGAAACAATCCAGTTTAACATGACATTAATTGTCATGGCTCAATGCTATGGAATGCTGAGAAATGTAGTTTTGTGAGACATTTAGCCTTTTCTCTCAGAGAGCTCTGGTGCCACAACAAACTACATTTCTCCAAATTCCATAGCATTATTGTTGTTGTTGTTGTTGTTGTTGTTGTTGTTACATTAAACTTAATTTATAAAGCACTGTAAATTTACACAGTGCTGTCCATGCAAATCAATTAAAATAGAATCATAGAGTTGGAAGAGACCACAAGGGCCATCCAGTCCAACCCCCTGACATTCTCCATTGAAAAACAGCTGTAAGACAAAATGAAACTTGCAGTTCGAGACCCAGAGAAAGATCAGAGGTGGAAAGATACAGCTGAGTGTTGTCAGCATACAGATGATAAGAAAAAAACTAATGAGTTTGCCTAAGGACAGTGTGTAAAAAGAGGACAATGGGGGACTCAAAACTCCAACAGATAATGGAACCCTGACCACCCATGACTCCTGCAAAAGATCTGTCTGACAGATATGATTTAAACCAACTGAGAACAGAGTTCGAGAACTCGAGGTCAGAAAGTATATCAACTAAGAGACACTTTCTATGGACAGATTGAGGAGAATGAGGACCAAATAAAGGCCATTAGCCTTGGCCCACAAAAGATCATCCAAGGTATTTGTAAGAGCCATCTCTATAGAGTGCCATGGGTGGAAACCAGACTGAAAGGGATCGAAGATGTAGTTAGTCTCAAGAAATTCTAGACAGCGAGAATAAACAGCCTGTTCCAAAACTTTAGAAAGAAAGGGAAGAATAGAAATAGGATGGTAGCTAGACAAAGAAGAAGGGTCAAGAGAAGTTTTTTTTCAGAATTGGGGAAACTAAAGCATATTTAAAAACAGAGGGGAAAGAGCCAGTAGGGAGAGAAAGATTAAAGATGTAGAAAAGCAAGGACAGAAAAGAAGGATCAACAGAGATTAGAAGACAAGAAGGAACTGGATCAAGAGAACACGTTGCAGGTTTGAAAGAGTTCAGCAGCATGGACAGTTCATCCATAGAGACAGGAGGAAATGCAGAATTTTTTTAGTTCAAAGTGGTGGAAGATTAGTAGTAGATGAAAAATCTACTAATTTTTACTAATGGAGCCATGGCAGTTAAAGTGGTATCAAACTGGATTATTTCTTAAGTGCAGATATAGTGGTTTATTTTCTGATTTTTAAGGGATGTCTGGGTTTATGATGCATTACTTTCTTCAGTCAGAAGCTTCTTTTAAAAAAAAATCTCTGGTGGAGTATGATTATGGATTATCTTCAGAGGTCTGCCTGCAGGAGCTGTCATGATTAGTTCCTGAACTTCAAAATTTACCACTACACCACTGGATCCATGCATCTGGCACAGGACCTTTAATATAACTTATGACATATTGGTCTCAAAGAAGCTAGCCTGGGGGTATGGAGCTGACAGTAGCAATTTAGCAATTTAAATCAAACCTGCCATCAAGCAGGTAACTGAAGCCCCAGAAATATGGAACACCATAATTCCCTTCTTTCTCCATTCTTTACAACCGGCCTCCTAGGAAGTAGATTTGCA
Organism: Sceloporus undulatus; assembly: GCF_019175285.1. Lineage (NCBI taxonomy): Eukaryota > Metazoa > Chordata > Lepidosauria > Squamata > Phrynosomatidae > Sceloporus > Sceloporus undulatus. The sequence goes on from NC_056525.1 coordinate 225,988,770, forward strand.
GTACATAACATGAATGTACTGTATATAGAAGGAGAAACAGCTGAAAGAGCTTTCTTTCCATCCCTGCCATGCTGCTTAATTGATGTAATAAAAATACAGGCCTTTTGTTTCTGTTCTTTCATCCTGTTACATCATGACAGATATTGGGAGATGTTTTCTCGCAGCTTCATGTTCATTCTGCTCTGTGAACCATGACTTCTCCTGGCAGACTAGGACAGTGAAACAAACCAACCTGAAGTATTAATAAAATTGAATCTGTCAGAGGTAGATCCGCTGGGCATTCCCTTAACTTCTAACAAGCCCACGTATTGGCAAGGCATTTTGGCAAACATTGACAATTGAGTTTGGCACAAATGTGAACTTCTATCATAATTTAACTTGTCAGGTCCATCCTGCAGTGAATTTTGTGTACTTTTATTATAAATTGGTTTATATCATACAGGATACACACATACACACACAAATTATGAAATTCTAAATCAACATAGGGAGAAAAATCCCTGTTACACTGAAGCAACAAGAGGGTGAGGCAGCAAGCCAGCCTAGTGGGAAGACTCATGTTAAGTAACATGCCATTATCAGAGCAATTTAGATTTTGGCTAAATTCTGTTAGCTGTAATTCAGTATGTATGTATATATGTATTATTATTATTATTATTATTATTATTATTATTAAACTTTATTTCTATAGCGCTGTAATTATACACAGCGTAGACATTTCTCTTTTGTTATTAACAGAAGCAAGAGTCCTGAATCAAACCAAAAGTGTATGTAGTCCAGCCCAAGCCAGGTGCTATCCAAAGAGAAAGGTCTAAATCAACCTTCTCACAACTTTATCACTCTCCAGGTAGCTTGTAATGCAACTTCCATTACCCTGATCATTGGCTAAATTGTCTGGGACTGCTGGGCATTGTAGTCAGCCACTCATAAAAATAGACAAACTTAACATTAGGAGAAACTGCCTGACAGTGATAGCCATTCAACATTTGAATACACTCTCTCAAAGTGTAGCAAAGTCTTCTTCTTTAGAGGTTTATCGGCCTGTTACAGACAGGCCAAAATAAAGCTGCTTCGAGTCACTTTGGAGATATGGTATTTCAATGATGCATGTGTCCTAAGAGTCCAAAAGCTGCACCAAAGCTGCACTCCAGTCCTTAGAACTGGCGCATGGCTTTGGTGCGGCTTTTGGCCTCTTAGGATGCATGCATAATTGAAATTCCATACCTCCAAAGTGACTCGAAGCAGCTTTATTTTGGCCTGTCTGTAACAGGCCTTAAACAGAGGCTGGATAGCCATCTGTCAGGAGTGCTTTTATTGTGAGTTCCTGCATGGCAGGGGGTTGAATTGGATGGCCCTTGAGGTCTCTTCCAACTCTTTGGATCTTATCACATGGAACCTTAGCATGAGTAAAGCATTCCTGAAGTGTTTCAGAAGTGTGAAGGTGTGATCGTCCGTCGCACTTCTAAAACGTCACTGAGGTGTCCCGCTTTTCTCCCATTGTCAAAGTGTTTGCAGAGAAGCCATTTTTTTAATAATGAAAGATTATTCAAAAGATTATTCAAAAGTCTTTTTTTTTAATAACGGAAGATTATTCAAGGTGCCTCTATGTGACAAGGTCCTATGATTCTATGATTCTAGGACTGGCAATTTTCCTTTTCATACTGGATGTATGTCCCCTCTTTGAAAGTTGGAAACCTTTTCTTTTAATCTAGACTGAACAAGATGCTCCCAAAACCTATATTTTGCATTATGGGCATAATTATAGACATAAAGACAGAATTCTGTACATCATGCAGATTATGAATGTGTTCAGTGTGTTAATTTTGCAGAGAAATATATGACTGGGCTAAATGAAATCAACACTTTCCCTTGGTATTAGGTAGAACAAAAACTTGTTAATAGCTACGTCCGTGTATGTCATGCATTTGAGCTGTCCTTTTTTGCTGTTTTGAAAACCTGGCAACACTACCAGAAACAATTTGTGTAGATGTCAGAAATTCAGAAGGGAAACATTCTTCCATTGCATCTCACCAGAAAAACTATCCTTCGACATGGATATTTGCCTTCCTCTGTAATACTTTTGCCAGAGCTTATACCTCCACAGATGTGGTATTGGAAATTTTACTTCCAACTCACTTTGATGGTCAGTATGAACTCTTGACATGGAATGGATCTTGGAAAAGTCTGCTTTTGGGGACTGCAATCACCAGAAGCTCCAAGCCAATGCAGCCAGCACAACTTCTAGGAGTTCTAGTCCAAACATAGTCCAGTCCAAGCTCCGGATCTGATTATAAGTCTGTGTACGAAAGTGAAATGACAGAATAACAACTCCACCTGTTAACAATTTCTGTCTATGGCTATGATGTCCGAAGTTAAAAATACTAACTTGTTTTGTTACATTAAAAAGATGGCTTTTAAATTATTCTTATTAAAGTTGTTGAGATGAAAAATGTTACCCCACTCCATCATTACTAGAAATTAGCCTGAGCAACAAATAGTCATGATTGACATGTCTTTTCCCACCTGACTGGCAGCTATTCAAAGCACACTTTGTAAAAATAACTTTCAATTTTTTAAATAAAATGCCCCTTTTTTCCCAGTGTACACTCTCCTCCAGACAGCTCCTTTGTTTCCTGTTATTTCACACTGTCTTTGACTCTGTATCATTAATCTTGATTTCTGGAAGTATTAATATATATTAGCAGAGGGAGATGGAAGTTTAGTAAAGAAAATCATGCTCAAGACATATTACGTTCCTTACATTGGGTTTTAATTATATGCAATTGAAGAAATGCCATCAGCATGCCTGTGTAGAATCACTGCCTCAGTAAGTTACAATCCATGCTTTGCTTCTGTGATGACCAAATGGCAAATGTACAAAAAAAATTCTGAAGCTTTTATGGCAATCATTATTATCATATTAAGGTAACACTTACTGCATTTTAAATGTATACATTATTACAAATTTGAAACCTTAAATATATTGTGCTTATTCCAAAAAATAATCAATACAACGTTTCCTTCCTTAGAGGTCTTTAAACAGAGGCTGGATGGCCATCTGTCGGGGATGCTTTGATTGAGAGTTCCTGCATGGCAGAGGGTTGGACTAGATGGCCCTTGCGGTCTCTTTCAACTCTATTATTATGATTCTATGATTCTTCAGATTATTATTACTGGAATGTTTTCCTAATATCCAAGATCTTATAGTTCAACAACAACAAGTTTATTGATTAGTCAGCTGACCATATCAAGAAATGCTCAATACAAATTGCAAAATACAAAATAGAAAATCCGAGTGTCAAAATACATACAAAAATAAAACTTGGTCACATCTAAAAGCTCATAAAATTAAGACAAGAGTTAAGAGTTAAAACCAATACTAGCTAAATAAAAGCAAATATAATAAAATAGGATGCAAAATACATTAGACTAACATAAGTCAAACCACCTAAAACAAAGTAGAGGAAATCAATAAGGGTATTAAATAAGAATATAGTTAAGGGGTGCATCTACACTGTATAAATAACTGCCATGGCTCCATCCTACATAATCCTAGGATTTGTAATTTTGTGAGGCACGAGAACTATTTGGCAGCAAAGGTTAAAGACGTTGTAAAACAAGAAATCCCAGGATTCCACAGGATGGAGCTATAGCACTTTACGTGGTATCAAAGTGCATTATTTCAATTGTGCAGATGCACCCAAGGTTTGATATTTGTAATAATGTATACATTTAAAGTGTAGTAAGTGTTAGCTTAATATGATGATAATGACTGCCATATTAGCTTCAGTATTTTTTGTACATTTGCAATTTATTCATCACAGAATATGACAATATTTATTGCTATGAAAGCTTCAGAATCTTTTTGTAGCTATACATTGCTGTTGTGGGTGACTGAGGCCTGATACAAACAGGTGCCTTGTGGTGCCCTCGGGCCAAAACTAGGGCTTGGGAATGTGCAGCAACCACACGCTCCCTAGCCCTAATTCGTGTGGACAGCGCCATTTGTTATGCATTGACATCCACATGGTGTGCGTATTGATGACATCATGCATGCACCATGTCCAAACAACGCAGCATGTGCGTGACATCACCATGATACCCCAGGGCACAAGTGGCACCTTGGTGGTATTGTGGTAAGGAGCTCCATTTTGTAGTTCTTTTTGGGGGCACTGCAACGATCTGGAGGTGAAAGGGATGGCCTCTGGCCATCCCTTTCTCCTAGTCTGTACCATGCCTGAGTTATGTGTTGAGGTAGGTGCTGCATATAGTATAAATAAATGGTAGATGTCTCTATGATAGCTTATATGAGGAGGAAAAATGTAATTTTGCCACCTGCATGGAATCAAGAACATTTATTTGATGTATTACAACTGTCTGCTGTAAAATCTCAAGGGAGGAAGGGCATGCAGAGACATATTATAAAAACATTTAACACAGCTGCAATGTTGAAATTAAGAACACAGGGGCTGTTTCACAAATTACTTAACAAGAAGTGGGTGCATTCAATCTTTAAAAGATACCTTGTACAAACTTGCCTTTAATGGCAAGTCCATGCCACCGCTGTCTCTCTTGACACAACACACTGTTATTAGAGGAGGTCATTTCACCATTAGATGGGAAACATGGCAACAAATAGGGTACCACATTTCACTTTTCTGAGTCAGATCTGAAGAGGGGCCATAAATTCATTTATCTTGCTATTAAATGAGCAAATAAACAGGATATGCCATGGTACGTGACAGTAGCTAACACAAGCCACAGAGCTAAAGAGCTGTTTTCAAAATGAGTAATTTCTGAGCTCTCCCAAATTGTGAATGAAGAGCATTTGGAATGACAATAAGGAAATGGTTATGTTGCATGCCCACCCATGCTGTACCTGAGCCTTGAGATAAACTTGAGTGAAGCTAAACAACAAGGTACTTGAGCACATTTTATTGGAAAGAGTTTCAGACAGGTTATTTACAGCTGGAATCTCTGCCTGCACAAGTTTGCAAGTTCAGGGGAGAGATCGTCAGATATGATGAACGTCTAATGTTCCTCTGAACATAGACAATGAAAGAACCCCATTGCAGCCTTGCCTATTAATGCGCACAGTCTCATTCTGCAACTATATGTCAACAGAATAATATTCTGCCTTCAAAGAAACAGATCACAGAAGACTGGGTTTTCACTACAAATCAGATAAACATCCTATTTATTTTCTCAAATAATGAAAAACTGTGTACATATGGATTATCAGGAAGAAACCTGGGAGTTCTCACATCATGAGGCTTCTCAGATTCACTAATGGAGTCCGTTGCTATGGGGCTTTGTGCATATATCAGCAAAGTCAGATGAAGACATCCAAAATTGCTTGAAATTCTACTCCCAGAATGGAAAGACGGTATGAGTAAAAGGGCTCTTAGAATTAAGATATTTTAAAACTATCCCCCAAAGATATGGGTCTTTAAAAGTTAATGGACTATGCTGAGTGGGAAAATAGATGAATTAATCATTCAAGTCTAGAGCCTCCAGATCAGATTCCAGCAACTTCTACCACAAGCACCTTCATTCACCATTGCCTTGTTCATGAAGCCTGCTGATACTTGGAGTTATTTGGGGACTATAATAATGGGTAACCCAACCCTGAGAGTTTCACTGTTGGCTGATCTCACCTCCCTTTTAGATCTCAGTTTGTGTTCTTTAGTTGAAGGCTATCCTCTTCAAAGCCTGTTGTTGGCATAGCCATTGCCAACAGTCTGAGTTGTCTGAAAATTAGAGAGGCAATAATGTCTTAGTAGTGTGGAAACAGCAGGGAATGAGTGAGGCATAAAGTTTGCATTTTCCTTTTCTCTGAAAGCCCAGTTGAGCAAGGGGGATGTTTCAAGGCACTCATTGTAACAGTCCTTAAAGTCACAGTTCTAAAGAACATCCAAAATCCAGACAACTGTCTTGAAATGTGTGTGTGTGGCTGAAAATTCCAAGTACCCCTACTTAAACTGCGAATCCTACAATACCATAGGATGGAACCATGGCATATTCTCCCACTATTTCAATTGTTCACAGACAATCCCAATTAATCTTCTGTCATCCCACTTTTCCAGCTGCTTTTAAAATGTCCCAGTTATTCTTTTCTCCTCCCACTATCCCCTTTTGTTCTCAGCTAACTTTAATCACTGCAAACTGAATTCAAAGTGCAAAAGTAGTTTGCATGGAATTAATTCATCAGAGAAGAGCCTTCCCAGTAGGCTCAGGCAAATACAAACTCCTGAAGTCCTAGTTTGTCCATTCTTCCTCATTAACAGTTTTTGCCATCTTGACCACACTCTGATGTTGCTTGGCCACACATGACCAGAATTTATCTGTGCAATGTTGGAGAGCATGCTAGGGAATCCTGGGGCTTGTGGTTTAATGGGGCACTAGAACTCTTTGTGGTGTAAAATTCTAAATACCCCATTAACTGCAAATGCCAGAATTCCATAGGGTGGAACCATGGGTGTTAAACTGGAGTCACAAAGTCATATCCCTGTGTAGTATGAAGAATCTTGCAGAACATTCCTGCATGGAGCAGAAGGATGGTGCTCTAATTCTAAAGTTGTATTATTTTATTGTATTGGAGGGATTGGCTGCAGTCTTCCAAGGTGAGGTTGGGAATTATGTGGTTTTCCAGGGTGTAGCCACACTGCACAAATCAAGTCATTTGACACCATGTCAAATGCCATGACTATATCCTGTGGAATCCAGAGATTTGTAGATTGGTGACAGACCAGAGCTATCTTAGAGATGAGGCTGAATACCTCACCAAACAACAAATCTCAGGATTCCACAGGACAGAGTCGTGACAGGAATTGTGGTGTCAAACTGATTTATTTCTGCATTGTGGAAACCTGGCCAGAAGTTCTTGGGCCAAAACCAGGGGTGCTACTGGGGGAGTGCAGGGATGTGGATCACACCAGCTGATGCCCTAAGGGCTCCCCAAATGTCTGCCTTTTGTGGCATTCACCCATGTTCCTTTAAAACCCTGGAGCTCTGTGGAAGAGAAGGCATAAGTGGGACAAGGCTCAATGGGTGGAAGAAGGAGAGGTCCCTGGGCTTTTCTCTCTTTTTTAATGTAGTCTTTTTAAAAAAATTTTAAAACATCATATCTTACCAAATTTTCACTTTAATCCCATGAAACTATGTCAATGTAAATATATTTAGGCTATGTTTATGATATTGTAATTTAAAGGTATAATTTTAATTTTGCTAGTTGTTTATGTCACAACTGTTGCCACTACATTCAGTGATATACGGGAATTTTATGTGCAAGTGATATTAATACCAAAAATATTCCTAAGGTTTCTGTATGGTGTGCCATGGGAGGAGGTCAGTGAGAGATTACACCATGGACTTTATTGCATGGGAAGCAAGCTTTCTCTTCCCGTGATTAAATCGCCATTAAATTCTGTTAGTAGCACAATCAGGAGGAAGATTATCACACCCCTGCATGCTTCTCCCGTCCTTGTCCCCTTTGTAAAGAGTAATGGAGACACCATTTGGAAACTCCAGTTGATACCAAATGATGCCTCCATTATTTTTTATGAATGGGAGAAGCACACGGGGTGTGATAATCTTCTCCCCAATCATGCTATTAACAGGATTTAATGGCAATTTAATCATGGGAGGAGAATGCTTGCCTCCTTCATGTGATCTCCCATTGTTTACTGTACCAGGTGACACCAACCCTAGTGATGCCACTGACTGTAACTCCCAGAAACCCTAGCTAGGAATGCTGAGAGCTGTAGTCCTATAACATCATGAGGGCCTCCTCCCTTCTCATTTTAAGGAATTGTCTAGGGTTCTTATATTCAAGCAATTATCATAGGATTGGTGTCATGTGAAAGCTCTGCAGAGATAAAATGTGAAGATTTGTAGTGCATTTTAGGTTTCATACTGCAAGCCTGTGCCCAATTGGCAGAGAAAAAGCCCCATTGGACAGTGATAGTTACTTCTGAATAAACATACATATGATTGTGGTGGAAAAGTGCATTTCAAAACAGAGAGAACAGTTAGTGGCTGGAAAGAAGAGTCCACTTGAGAAATTAAAGCAGAAAGTTATTTTAATCTCTCATGTTAATCCCCCATTCAGCACAACTCTTTGTCGAAGTAATATTGTTTTAACACTCATGCCAACAGATGCCTTGCCAATATATTCCCAGAATGTTGATAGGCCTTTGCCAATATTATATTAAGACAGGACATCTAAGAAATGGAAACACATAGCAGACTTTTATTAAAAGTGATGTGTGTCCAGTATCTCATATCACAAAATGGAGGAGGAGGGGAACCAAACCAAAAAAACAACATGGAAAACTAATTGATAGATGAGGTTTTGAAATGGGTGACATTTTCTACTGCAAAGAAATGTGTTTTTTGATCTTGCAAGAGCTGCAGTGGTTCTCCTGTAGAAAAAGAGACAACCTTAACTTCTTTCTTTTCTGCAGAGCTTGGGAAGTCACCAAGCTGTATCATAACCAGAGTTTTGGAAAATTATGTTTATAAACTGCAGCTCCCAGAATCCTGAGAGTTGTGATCCATAGAAAGGTAATTTTCCAATTCTTTATGTGACAGCAGAAATATTTTCTATGCAGAAAATGCTGTTTCCTATCCAAAATAACCACGTTCAAATTTTGCAGAGAGTAAGGGGTTTGTTGCATTATAAACTCCTTACTCTCCTCCAATTGAAGTTTCTTCCGGGGTGCAGCCGGGTTCTATCACACATATTTTGCCGTCGATGCTACCTTCCAGCTTCAATCTGTCCAAAACCTGGCTAGAGTCTATGCTCAGATGCCCTCAGATTTGCAAAGCTGGGAGCTTCACAACTTGGAAATTGACCAGCTGAGGGCAGATTCTAGCCGGATTTTAGGTGGGATGCATCCAGGAGGCGGTATCCACAGCAAAGTGCATGTGATAGAACCCAGCTGCATCCCGAAAGAGACTTCAATTTGGAGGAGGTAAGTCTCTCTCTTTTTTTTTTACATTGCGATAAACTCCATAGTCCCAAACTGTGAAGGTGCACATTGATCAAGGATTCTTGAGAAACTTTTTTTAAAACCATTTCTCCAGTATTTTAGAATATTATTTCCATCCCTGCTCAAGAGCTTACCTGATGAATCACAAGCAGGATTAATTCTCCTGAGAATTTTTTTTTCCAGAATTTTAGAATATTCCTTCCATCCCTAGTCAGGAATGCATCTGAAGAATCGCATGATGTTCTGATCATGACAAGAGTATATTCAAGATTCCACTTTTGTCCTTTGTTTGTGATTGCTGCTCCTGCCCTGAACACACAATTATTTGTGTGAGATCTTTTGGCTCTACCCCTTCTAAAACAGAGACCTAGTCCTGGGTCAGTTCCCTGGCCTAGAACTCTACTTCTAAGCCATCCTTTAAATTATGAGTTCATTTTTTTCTCTGATAAATGTATTTCTTTTCTTTTCTTCAGCCTTACAACCTACAGGTGTTCTCATTGCATCACATTCTAGCTATTGATTTTTTTTTAAAAAAAGACATGTTTTGTTTGACTCAAACAGGTGGGACCTTGTATTGGATCATCTATTGTTCTAATGGACACTCCTGCCATGTGGCTTTTCTCAATGATTCTTTGGCTTGGGCAATATTCTGTTCCAGTTCCATGCCTTCTAGGCATACAATGGTATTGAACTGCCATCCAAGGACCTGCTTTTAAGTGCCATGTATAATTAAACTGCTGCTGAATAAAATAAGGATGGAACTTCAGACTCCATTCAGTATGGTTAATTCCTCAAGGAGACAGAAAGGGCTGCCAAATTTATTTACAACAAAAACCATGAAGGAACACTAGACCTGGGATAAGGTAAGGATTGGAACATTCCAAAATTCTATGCACTCTTCTCCCTATCACATCTCTGAAGCAATTCAATGTGCAATGTTAAGTTGAACACTAAAAAAGATGTTCCCCAAAAGAAAAAATGTCTTCTGTATCAAATGTCTTCTGCATCATTGTAGCCTAATGGCACTGTATAATGCTATGAAATGGAAGAATAAATACATTCATAAGGGATTTCTTTCCACTACTATTCAAAGAGAGAATCAATAGGGTTTTAAAATATGCCTTTAATTCATCTTCTTTGACACATTTTTGTCTTTGTAATACATTGTTATGTATTATGTATTATTATTATTATTATTATTATTATTATTATCATTATTAACATCACACTTTTTGCCCAATATCAGAATACAATGCAACTTAGAAAATCATAAAATCAGAACCTACTGAAAACATACAAAACCCAGAAAACTATATAAAAGTTATTCTAAAAAGCAATGAAATTATCTATAGCATTAAAACCATTTTAAAACTTGTTAAAAGAGTGGATACAAAACACAACATAACACTCCAAGAAAAGTCTCTTGGAATAGGAAGGTTTTCACTTGGCAGTAGAAAGAAAAGGAGGGAGATATCCTAGCCTCCTTGTGGTGGAAGTTCTAAACTCTGGGAGCAGCCACAGAAGGCCTCCTCTGTACCCACTAAATGTGCCTGCATTGGGAGTGGGATTGAGAGAAGAACCCCTTCCAAATATTTTAGGAAGTAGGAAGAGAGTAAGACTACATACCAGATGGACAGACTTGATCAAGAAGAACATGGCCCTGAGTCTGCAGGACCTGAGCAGAGCTGTTGAGGAGAGGATGTCTTGGCGATGTCTCATTCACTGGGTCATCAAGAGGTGAGGTTAATTTGAAGGCAGTTAACAACTACGACAAACAAAAACAACAGAAACAAAGTTGTTAACATACAGTACCCTTATTAGGTCTGTACACAACAAATCGTGTCCATATAAACCAACAGCAAAGATAACACAGTTCTGGTTTTCACCCTGCTAATGTTTTTTCTAAGAGATATCCACTGAGATTATCAACCTGGATGTGAAAATACTTGCACTGCAATCAGACCCCAAAATGAACTGATACAAGAAAGCTCAATTATCTGTAAAATTCCCACTGCACCCACCTGTAGTTCTACTTTATATAGTTACATATTTACATTGACTTTATATTTATTTTGAAATTTCAAAAAGAGGGAAAAAATAAACCCATTTTAAAGACCAAGAATGATATAAAATAATATTGTTTTACCTGCCAGATGGAAGTGTAAAAGGAATGGAGCCAGGATGACTTCCCTTTGGAAGGAGCTGAAGTAATACAATGTTACTATTTCTGCCTTTCTACTTGGCTGCTCTCATAGAATGTGCACATGTCAGGTTGTGCGGTCAGGACTGTCCCAAGGCCTGGGATTTTTATAAAACAGCTAAAAAAAATCAAGCACTTTAGAGATATTGAAACTTTCTATCTACAGAGTCATGTTAGAAAAAGTGCAACTGAATCCAGCCCTGAATTCAGTTTAACATAGCAGAATGAAAATTCCAGCTTGCCCAGTTGCTATGGTGTGTGCATCCCTCTAAGTAGCCTGTCAACATAGGGTAACTCCCTAGAATTTTCCTAATACTCTGGGCTGGCATTCTAGTTTCTTCCCCTGGAATACAGCCTACAGCACCTGGTATTCCTTGGCAGTCTCCTAACCAAGTGCTAACCAGGGCAGAACCTAGATCAAATAGGATATTTGATGTTTTTAATTGTTGCTTGCTTATTTTAACTAATTCTATTTTATATTATTACCTATTGTTTTATACCATTTTTTTAGATTGTACACCATTGGCAGGCTTTATTTTTATTGATTTGATCATTTGTATGTACAGCGCTGTGTACATTTACGGCACTTTAGAAATAAACAACAACAACAACAACAATAATAATAACAATAATTTAGGGTATTTAGGACTAATGGGTATGGGCTACACCTTTATACAAGGAGAAACGCAAAACTGTTGTGCAAACGGTCATACAACTGATTGTGTAAGAGGTTGTGCAAGGAGTTCCACACTGGTTGTGCAACCATGTGTTCAGCCACTTTGCCCAACTGGATGTGGAATCTCTTTATACTTTTTCCCCACAATAGAAAATCTTAATGGGAAACTGTGAACAGCAATTAGTCATCCACAGACAAGATATACTGGTAAAAGAAGGGAAAACTCTTTTAATTGTAATGTATTTAACTCTTTTTTAAGTAGGGGATATTGTAATTTTATGTTTTATATTGCATGTGAACATTTTAGTTTGAGCCGCTCTGATTGTCTTGCTACAGAAGAGCGGGATATAAATAAAAGTTTTATTTATTATTTATTTATTTATTTAAAATATAAGTTGCAAGTTGAGTATATAAAACGACTTGAGTTCTAAAGAGATGGCTCATGACTTTCTAATTACCTATATCTGGAATAGCCATAAGAAGAACATTGTTGTAGAAAATTCACCAGTATGCAAAAGGATAACAACACCTCCTGCCACTGCAGAAGCTTGCTGTGTAAATTGGTCTCATCCCAGTAAATTCTATTTTTAAAGTGTTTTTTTTAAAAGCCTCCCTTGACATTAATTGCTCTAAGACTGCCCTCTACTGTCTAATTCAAAATAAAACACTAGTTTCTAACTGCCTTCAACTTGACTTTTATTTATGATGACCCTGTAAATGTGAGACCTCCAAGTCACCCTATCATCAACAGCTCTGCTCTGGTCTTGCAGACTCAAGGCTGTGGCTTCTTTGATGGAGTCTTCATAGGTCAGCTATGAAGGAACTAAACAAGATCCTGAAGTATAAAGCAACATCATAGAATAACAATGACAGGATTGTCCATGGCATTGTATTTTCAGTTTCTATGTATGGTTGTGAAAGCTGAACAGTAAAGAAAGATGACAGGAAGAAAATAAACTCCTTTGAAATGCTGTAGAAGAGTTCTTCAGTCATCGTAGACTGCTAGACAAAGAAATGTGTTGTGGAGCAAATCAAGCCTGAACTCTTCCTGGAAGCCAAGATGATTAAACTGAGACTGTTATATTCTGGACATATCATGAGAAGACATTTCATGGCATATCATGAGAAGACATGGCTCATATCTTCTACTAGAAAATATGGTAATACTTAGTAAAGTAGAAGTCAGTAGGAAAAGGGGAAGATGGCATTCCAGATGGATAGACTCAATCAAGGAAGCCAGTTTGCAAGTCCTGAGCAGGGCTGTTGATAACAGGATGACTAGGAGGTCTCTCATTCATAGGGTCACCATAGGTTGAAGTGGGGTTCATGACAGTTAACAAACTCATATCTAGACAAACATCTGGACAAATGTACATCTGGGCAAACCATGAAGGTATTTCTGTCTGATTTTGGTTTTTAGCATAAGCCATATTTTGCTTGTCTCTAAAACACTTTGTTTTCAGTTTGATTTGCTGTGTTTTTAATGTGTATTAGAGCAATAAAACCAAAAAGATCAAGATTATAATTCCATTGGTAAAGGCCATGTGACTCAGCTGATATCATGGAGAGTTTGAAAGCAGTATCAACTAAGACAGCCGACAATTGCCAAGAATATAGAAAAAGATAATCAGACTTCAGTCCAAAACATTTTCAAAACAAATAGAGCTCAGTTAGATTGAACACAAGACACTGAAATTTAACAGAGGAAAAAGAGGATTTTTTTCATTATTAAATAACAATGTTTATTTTTTGTTTTACTTTATGTTTTTGTTCATTCTGGTTTCAAATCTATTTGCTGCATTAAGGGCAAGAAACTTGCCTTTAAAAAATGGAACAGTCAGGGAAATATTGCTCCCTCCTTTGCATCCCTGAATTGTTGCAAGAGGCACAGATTTCCTATGAATGCAAACTTTGTGTTCATACGAAATTTGCTCCCCAGGAATGATTAACCCTTCACAGGCAACCCCATGCTGACAATCCTAGTCAATGATGGTTAAAGATTACTCCAGCCAGTTATTTGTGGGTCCAGATGGTCACTAAGAAGCCTGCAAAGCAAACGTGGGAGTCAGGGATCTCAGAAGAAGCAATGAGATAATAGGGAATAAGCGATGTACACATGAAATGCCCTAGATGTTTAGTGTGTTACACCAAATACTTTTTTGGGTATCACTTGAGATATGAAAATCTGTCAGGTCCTGTACAGCTGTTTCAAATATGTGAGGAAAAGGATAAGGCTACCTACCCAAGCCAGTGTGGAGTAGTGCTTCAAGTGTTGGTCTGGGAATCTGAGAGATCAGGGTTCAAATCTCCACTTGACCATGGAAACCCATTAAGTAATCATGGGTAAGCCACACTCTTTCAGCCTCAAAAGGCAAAGGCAAAGTTCCTCTGAACAAATCTTGCCCTGAAAGCCCTGTGATAGCTTTGTATTAGGGCCGCCATAAGTCAGAAACTACCGTATGTGAAGACACAACAACAAAAACAACAACAACAACCATTCCATTTCCCCTCTCTTTGTGTGAAGAGTGATAATCCAAAAAGGGGAATTTCCATTAGGTATGAATCCTGGGCACTGAAAAATAAACAATAACATTTAGATAGGCATCTCATTTTAACCAAGGCTTCTGCCACACTGCAGAATTCATGCAATTTGATACTGCTTTAACTGTTGTGGCTTCATACTATGGAATCCCGGGGTCTGTAGTTTGTTGTGGCACAAGAACTCTCTGACTGGGAAGGGAAAAACATCTCACAAAAATGCAAATCCCAGAATTCCATAGCATTGAACCGTGGCAGTATAATTTGTTTGCATTTCCCCCATCTCCTGGAGCATGTCAGTGCACAGTTTTGAAACATTCACATTTTTAGTTGTGCACATTACTCAAGTCATGGATTAAAAGAATACATGTAATTATTCATTGTCATTTTTAAAAAAAACACCAAAAACCTACCATTTCCTGGTAGTTGGGAAACCCAGGAAGAATCATAGACCAGTGAGAATTTGGGGCAATTTTCTCCTTATACTCAAACGTCAAGTGTTGCACATAAATTTTTCTGAGAAAAAAATACATGGAAGCTGAGTTGCACAAAATCCTGTTTCCCTACAGAAAATGGGGTATGCAGTGTATGTGTACAAAACATCTCATTTTTTTCTCTGCAGACTAATTCCCCTATAACATTTTGGGATGTTTAAATACTAGGAGAATACAGTGAAGGAATATCCATTTTCTCTCCAAGCTGGAAGAAAACTCTCATAGTTATTTACCCTCACATGTAAATTAAAATCTATGGCGGGATACACACCGCCATATAGTACGTACTGTATACGTACTAGGGTTAGGAAGGGGCGGTGCTTCCGCACCCCCCTAACCCTAGTACGTATACAGTACGTACAAGATGGCGGCGCCCCTTCCACATGGGCGCCGCCATCTTTACGTACTGGACGCATAGCGTCCAGACGTGTCGCGGCACTTATGACGTCGCGAATGCGCCTGCGGCACCTCGCAACGTCATAGATGCGCCGCAGAAAGAAGCTCCGAAATGGAGCTTCTTTTTTGCTCCACGCGGGAGTCGCGCGGTTTGGCTGCTGCGGCTCCCGCACGGAGCAAATGGCGGCGGCGGGGGAGCGCCGCAAAGCGGCGGTTTGTATCCCGCCAATGTGTGTTTTTGTGAACATTTTTCTTTGATGAAAATACACTACAGACCACACCAATTTATGGATCTGTGAGGCAAGATTATCTTTTCCCCACTGTCAGTCTCAGGAAGAACTTGGAAATATTGATCGGAATTCTCTACTTAGCTATGGGACCACTTTAGTTGCATAGCTAACTCGTGTCTCCTAGCCCAGTCCCTCCCCAAGTATTCACTTATTGGCAAGCAGCTGCTTTGAATAACAAAGATCTGTTCCCCTGTTTTTTGGGAAGCAGCGAAGTGACCTTTCCATCTCCACTATCACGCTCTCCCTTCACACCAGAGATCTTTTGTGTGTGGTGGTGGTGGAAACATCAGTCAACTGCTTTCTGATTGACATATACCACTGTCATTTGCAATGCGTCCTACCGAGGAAGTGGGGATTGGAGGACTTCATGGTAGCTACATATTCCCTAGAGCCAGCATGGTGTGGTTTGAATGCTGGTCTCTGACTCTGGAGATCAAGGTTTGATTCCCGGCTCAGCCATGAAACCCACTGGATGACCTTGGGCAAGTCACATCCTCTCAGCCTCCGGAAATTCTTCTGAACAAATCTTGCCATAAAACCCCCAGGATTGGTTCTCCTTAGGGTTACCATAAGTCAGAAATGACTTGAAGGCACAGCAACAACAACATATTCCCTAAAGTAGTGAATACGTAGGGTTCAGGAATATGAACCAGAAATGAATGCCTAACTCTAGGTTACATATTTGTAACTGCCTTAGTGAATTTCTAACCTTATTTTTTTGGACAACAACACTTAGAATTCCACTGCCCACATGGCCAGAATCTTCTAGTTAGAGAGTCTGGGTATTTCTGCAAGGAAATGTCAGCCCAATTCATTTCTTTTCCATTCCAGGGTAAAACTGATCTACAATATTCTGTGGGCAGAGGCACAAAAATGTAAAGTGTATCAGGTTCATTAGACCACCACACATCCTGGCCAAGGTGAAAGAAAAAGTGGAATAAAACCAACAAACCTAACCATCATTTAATAACATTATGACCCCTGAAGTGCAAGGAAATAAAATATTAAATATTACCAAAAATAAAATAAAATAGATTGTATAACTACACAGGGTGAGCTTATGGGAGCAGAAATTCACTGATAAGTCAACTGTCAGGGATGTATTGTTGGGCTATGGGTCATCACTTTGTATTGGTTTTGTTGGTGTTTTTGTAAACCACTGTGATCTGCAAGGAATAGCGGTCTAGAAATAAAATTTCATTCATTCATTCAAAATTATTCTCCTTGTTGTTTTTGTTAACTGCCCTTGAGTCATCCCTGACTCTTGATGACCCTGTGAATGAGACATCTTCAAAACCCCTTGTCTTCCACTGGTCTACTTAGGTTATGTAATTATGGGCCTGAGACATCCCTAATTGAGTCTGTCCATCTGACATACAGACTTCCTTTCTTTCTTCTACCTTCCACTTTTCCTAGCATTATTGCCTTTTAATTGAGTCATGCCTTCTCATGATGTGGTGAAAGTACAATATACTCAGTTTGATCACCTTGGCTTCCAGGGAGATTTCTGGCTTGATCTGCTCAAGGACTCACTTGTTTGTCTTTTTGGCTGTCCATAGTATCCTCAGCACTCTTCCCCAACAGTACATCTCAGCTGATTTTCCTCTTATCTGCTTTCTTTACTGTCCAGCTCTCACATCCATACATAGTGATGGGGAATACAATGGCTTGGGTGACTGAAAACTCAGTGTTCAGTTGTGTATCTTTACCCTTTATGATCTTGTCTAATTCCTTCATAGTTGCTCTTTCCAGTCCTCTTCTAATTTCCTGACTGCAGTCTCCATTCTGTTCTTTTTATACACTTTTCTCTAACTTTGTGCATATTACTTGCATAGTCAGCCACTAGATGGGAGTAGATAGTAGCATATGACATTAAAGATTCTTCATTTCCTACCTAGACAATCCACCCCTGCAAATTTCTTTGTAATCCTGTAATAAATAACACAGACATGTGAATACAATTTAAATGGCATCATTTCACTGCATAATTAAAATAATTTTGATCAGGATTATATTGATTCAGGTTAAATTGGCCAGAACAGGATCTTTTAAGAAGATTTGGTTTTGAATGAGGAACACTGGAAGCTGTTTTTAAACTTAGACTGTGTGTTATTTTTCACTTTCTGGCAACAGTACTCCAGGGTTTTAAGTAGGAATATTTCACAATCCTACCTAGAGATGCCAGGCAATTAACCTGAAAAACATGAATATTGCCACTGAGAATCTCTGAAGATGCCAGCCACAGATGCTGGCGAAACGTCAGCAAGAAAATCTTCTAGAACATGGCCACATAGCCCAAAAAACTCACAAAAAATTACTGTATGAGTGTTGGGATGTCAATTTAATTCTCTACCTCTAGTTACACCATTAGCACAGAGAAACTGCACAGGAGCTTCTGAGTGCACATTTTATTCTGGACCCGAAAATTGGCATCTTGGCAGTGCAGTTCAATTTCCTGAAGTAGCACAAACAGGCTTCCTTAATGCCACTGAAATCATACTCCCTAAGATCTTTTAGATCAGGCTATATGGTGGCCTATGTTACCCATGAACTGATCTTGAAGGGGGCAACAGTATATTGTTATAAGTATTGGCTCACTGATACTTTTCACTGATCATGTTACAAATATTGGCTGAGGTCGAGTCACCAGACATAGCTATGTGGACTCTGCCTTCCCACATGCTGAATTTACCTATCTCTAAGCTTGACGAATCCTTCCCATGATTATTTAGTGGCCAGGGGGAAATGGGGAAAAATAGGGGCAGACAGGAGGATGCCAATTCCTTCCTGTGGCCAGCTGCAAGAAAACAGCTGCCTGCTGCCTTGTTTCCACCTCTCCCTCTTACCCTCTAACTATCCTGATTTGGCAGTGATTAATTCTATCATCCCCATTTTTCAGCTGTTTTTAAATCTTTCCAGTTTCCTGCTCCCACTTTATCCCTTTGTCCTCAGCTAACTTCAGTTGCTGCAAACTAAGATCAAAGTGCAAAAAATTGTTTTCACTTAGCTCAGTAGAGGAAAGAGAAGAAAGTGGTGGAATCATGCCCTTTCCAGTAGGTTCAGGCAAAGTCTTTCTGCTGCAGCCTCTCCCTTCTTATATGTTCTTTCTTCTCATTAATAACTTCTGCCATCTGGACCATATACTGATGTTGCTTGTGCCCAATTTTCATCTGTGAAATGTTGGAGGTTGTGCTCCCCTATACTCCTCTCCTAAATGGCCATGGTAGGTGCCTAGCCTAAAGACAGGGAAGTGGCATGGGGAGACTCTTGTGGCCTGAGGTACTGAAAATCTCCAACTTCAAGGACTGAAAGAGTACACAGGCCATTATTATACAATGGCCTCAGGTATCTGCTGGGGTTTGGTTCCAGGACCCCTTGTGGGTTTTAAACTATCTACAATGGTGTAGTAAAATGGTGTCCCTTATATAAAAAGTCAAGATCAAGGTTTGCATTTGTGATTTTTTTTTTAAATCATGGACGGTTCTGTCCACAGAAGCAGAATCTATGAATAGGAGGACTGGCTGTATAATGATACTGTCCCCCATATTCTTGAACTTTATATTGTGTCTTTGGGGTCACTGAAGAAGCCCTTTGATGGTATCACATGGTTGTCACATCTATATGTGACAAGCATGTGATACCATCAGAGGGCCTCTTCAGTGTTTCCAAGGACAGGATATATACTACATATCGGAGCAAGCCATTTAGTGTGTTGACATTTCCTCATATTTTAGATGTGCCCAAACCATGCTGAGGTGCATGTTGAAACCTTATTTATTTTTGCAAGAATAAGTATATTCTCAGTCTACTCTCTATTTCTGGTGATAATATAAATATTGCCCAGAATTATTTTGGTGACAAATGTGTGCATAACACATTTCAAGTATTCAGTATTCCTTTATGCAATGAGCAACCCCCACTGGCTACTTCCATGCAGCTGGGGAACACTGCCAGCCATCTGTTTGCCAGGGAGCAGTACCAATTGGACAGTTAAGGGCAGGCATTCCACAAATGGAGTGCTCCTAGTGGTGGAAGACAATGAAGGTCTCCTCCACCAGGTCTCAGCCCTCTAGCAAACATATATAGGGAGAGGCGGTCCTTCAAGAACAGTCAGCCCTCCGTTTTCATGGGAGATTCATTCTGGACCCCCGCCCCCCGAAAATGGAATTTCACACATATTCAAGCCCCATGGGTCTGAATGGGGGGGGTGTGCCTGCAAGTGGCTGTGGGTACATGCCGCGGGTGCGTGCCCCATTTTAAACCCCTCCATTTGCTCCTCCCAAGTAAGCAAGGGTCACAGATATGGTCTGTGCAAATGAAGGGGCAACTATATAGAGGTCCTTTTTAACAATTTGTACAAGATGTCTCCATGCAGTCTGTTCGATGTTCATTAAGTGAAGCACAGAAATCCAGCTAGCACAGAAAGCCAGGATGATTGTTCAAAATGAAAGAGAAACAACCTTCCCACTGAAGTGGTACCTATTTAGCCATTTGCATTTGCATGCATTCAAACTGCTGGGTTGGCAGAAGCTGGGACTAGTGATAGGAGCTCACCCCATCATGCAGCACTCAGGCCTCAAACTGCCAACCTTCAGTCAACAGAACTGGCATCTTAACCACTAAACACATCCCTCTGTTTAATAAAAACATGGATTTTTATTAAAATATTTTAAATCCGTTTAAGCCAAATTTATATTCACCTGGTTTAAAATGTTTAACTGCTTGAGCTGTTTTAACTTCTCAGATTGTTTAGTATGCTTTCTATGTGTTGATTATTTTATTGACTTACATTTTGAATTATTTACACTTACTTTTCTCATGGGCTGCCCTCTGACCCAATGATGTAGGGCAGGATATAAATAGTTTAATTAATAAATAACCAATATTTCTCCCCGCATCACCACCACTGGAGAAAGCAATACCTTGCAGAAATTGACATCCAGGGAGGAACAAAAGCACAATGCTGACTTCAGCCAACCACTTCAAAAAGCTGCCATTGTTCCTCCATTAAGACCATTGTTAATTCTGGGAAACAGTTTAGTTTGTCCGTGGTTCTGCCTAAATTTGCAGAAAATAATTTATAATCCAATATCCTATTGTATGAATGTTAGTGTGAATGTTAGTTGATGATCCGTTATTTTAGAGAATTAGTAGCAATGTCATTGTTTTAACGATTGTATTTAATATGGAATTGTTTTATTGCTGTAATCCCGCCTCAATCTGCAGGGAGAGGCGGGAAATATAAATATTATTATTATTATTATTATTATTATTATTATTATTATTATTATTATTATT